>NC_041388.1:593746156-593908884 GCF_002162155.2 Triticum dicoccoides | reverse complement strand
GGGCGAGCCGGGGCGACGCGCGTCGGGGCAGGGCTGGGGCGGCGGGCGTCACGACAGGAGCGGCGACGGCGTTGGTCGAGGGCGCGGGCGACGGTGAGGCGCGGGCGACGGCAAAGGTGGGCGACGGCGATGGTGGGGGCGTCGGGGCAGCCTGGCGGCGTCGATATCGTCGGCGTCGTCGGGGGCAACTGCGAGGTGAGAAGTGAAAATTTCCTAAGTGTCATCTTATATAGCAAAGCCTTTAGTCCCGGTTAGTGGCACCAACCAGGACTAATGCCCCCCTTTAGTCCCGGTTGGTGGCACCAACCGGGACCAAAGGCCTTATGCTGCCCCGCGTCAAAAGCTTAGTACCACCTCGCTAGCTGAGAGAGCTCGAGAGTGGTTTATAAGCGCCGTTGCGCCAACACTCTCGAGCTCCTCTCAATTGTAGGCTTTCGGGCCTAACCGTACGTTGTATGCCTGTGGGCCTGCTGGGCCTCCTGCGGGCCTGAATCCTGGCCCATGGTAGGGTTTCTAGTCGTATTCAGGCCGTGGGGGCCGAGTAGGTGGCACTTTTTTTGTTTTCTTTGTTGCTTTATTTATTTTATTTTGTTTCTACTTACAACAAAATACTTATTGTTGCTACTTTTATTTATTTTATTAAAGTTTATTTTTAATTATTTTTCTTTTAGGTAACAAAATTTATAAACTTTCTGTTAGTGCCATTAGTTTTCAAATTCCTTTATTTGTTTTCTTTGTTGCTTTATTTATTTTATTTTGTTTCTACTTACAACAGAATACTTATTGTTGATATTTTTATTTATTTTATTAAAGTTTATTTTTAAATATTTTTCTTTTAGGTCACAAAAATTATAAACTTTCTGTTAGTGCCATTAGTTTTCAAATTTGTTTTTTGTTTTCTTTGTTGCTTTATTTATTTTATTTTGTTTCTACTTACAACAAAATACTTATTGTTGCTATTTTTATTTATTTTATTATAGTTTATTTTTAATTATTTGTCTTTTAGGTCACAAAAATTATAAACTTTCTGTTAGAGCCATTAGTTTTTAAATTTGAATAGTTAAAATTTGAATTCTTTGAAATTTGTGTGAATCACAAGTTTGTGATTAACTTTACTATAAAAATAGTTTTTTTCCATTTTTTGTTTTGTTTTTTGCATTATATATTTTATTTTATTTTTTGCTTTATTTTTTAATTCTTTTTGCTTTTAGGTCAGAAAAATTATAAACTTTCTGTTAGTGCCATTAGTTTTAGAAAAATTATAAACTTTCTGTTAGTGTCATTAGTTTTAAAATTTGAATAGTTAAAATTTAAATTCTTTGAAATTTGTGTGAATCACAAGTTTGTGATTAACTTTACTAAAAAAATGAGCATAGATGCGCTTATAGAGAAAATTCAACCTAAATTCATAGTAAATTTCTATGAATTTTAGAGAAATTCACTCTGAATTTAGGTCAAATTTCTTGTATAAGGGCATCTATTTTCACTTTGAGAGGAGCTCAACAAGGCAGAGAGGGAAGGGCTTATAAACCGGTGTGAGCGCCCTTCGGTTGGCGAGGTGGGACTAAACTCTGACCGCAACGAAGACCAACCCTTTAGTCCCGGTTTGTGGCACAAACCGGGACTAGTGGTCATGGGCCAGGGGCGAGGCGCATTGGTCCCGGTTGGTGCCACGACCCAGGACCAATGCCCCCTTTAGTCCCGGTTGGTGGTACCAACCGGGACCAAAGGCCTTGTGCTGCCCTGCGTCAAAAGTTTAGTACCACCTCGCTAGCTGAGAGAGCTCGAGAGTGGTTTATAAGCGCTGCTGCGCCCACCCTCTCGAGCTCCTCTCAATTGTAGGCTTTCGGGCCTAACCATACGTTGTGTGCCTGTGGGCCTACTTGCCCACCTGCAGGCCTGAATCCTGGCCCATGGTAGGGTCTCTAGTCGTATTCAGGCCGTGGGGGCCCAGTAGGTGGCACTTTTTTTGTTTTCTTTGTTGCTTTATTTATTTTATTTTGTTTCTACTTACAACAAAATACTTATTGTTGCTATTTTTGTTTATTTTATTAAAGTTTATTTTTAATTATTTTTCTTTTAGGTCACAAAATTATAAATTTTCTGTTAGTGCCATTACTTTTCAAATTTGAATAGTTAAAATTTGAATTCTTTGATATTTGTGTGAATCACAAGTTTGTGATTAACTTTACTATAAAAATAGTTTTTCCAGTTTTTTTGTTTTGTTTTTTGCATTATTTATTTTCTTTTATTTTTTGCTTTATTTTTTAATTCCTTTTGCTTTTAGGTCAGAAAAATTATAAACTTTCTGTTAGTGCCATTAGTTTTAGAAAAATTATAAACTTTCTGTTAGTGCCATTAGTTTTCAAATTTGAGTATTTAAAATTTGAATTCTTTGTGTCACATCCCTAGTTCTGACAATGCCTAGTGCATGCATTAGAGTGTTGCACCATGTTTAAATTTCATTTAAATTTGAAATGGGGATTGTTGAAACCCTAGCACCAAATGAAATTTAACTAGGTTCAATAAATATATTTTCAATAACCCAGAATGCCCTTTGGAAATGTTCATAATTTCTGTTAAAGGTGAAAACCTCTTCCAAAAATGATGAACATATTTATAGGCTATTCCTGGATTTTTGAATTAAATTATATAGTATTTGCATTTGGGCATTTAATTGCTAATAATATTTTAAATGCTCAAATAATCACAAACTGAAATGTTTACTGTTGGAAATATTCCAAACAGTGGCCACAGTCAGTTGCATGATTTTTGGAAAGGCTCTGGCATTTTTAATAAATCCAAACACAATTACAGAAAATAGAAAACAGTAACTAAAATAGAAATAAAAGAGAGGAGAGAAACCTTACCTGGCGCTCACCTGGTAGCCCACCTGGCCCAGCAGCACGGCCCAGCCCGCCACCGCTACTCCCCTGTCGTCTTCCTCCTCGCCAGAAGGACGCGGACACCGCGACGCCGCCGTGCGCGCCACCTCCACCCTGCTCTGGTCACCTCCTGCTTCCTCCCCGAGCCCTCTGGTGACGCCACGCACTTCCCCTCGCCCCCTGCACCTCCCCTCTCTTCCCCTGGACCCCGTTCCCTCCTCTGCTTCCCTCCCTGCACGCGCCCGAGCGGAGCCCATCGCCGCCGACGCCGTTACCGGGGCCACAGCCACCCCCTCGCTCCCACTATGCATCCCTGAGCTCCGCCCTGACCCCGTGAAGCTACCCACGCGACGCACGCGACCAGAGGAGGCCGCAGTCGACCGGAGCATCGTCGTCTTCACCTCCGGTGCCCGGAGATCGACTCCACCGATTCGGCGCGTCCAGAGCCTCCCCGGCCCTGCCGTCTGCACCGTCTGACTCGCCGTGAGCCACTTACCTTATTCCCTAACTCCTTGTGCTCGCCCCCGTGATGTAGCGTCGTTCCCCACGAGCCCGAAAGCTCACCGCCGCCGGCCATGCCGCCGTCGTGGCTACAGACGCCGTAGCTCGTGCCTGGGCGCGTCATAGCACTCGGTTTGCTCCCAGGAGCCCGTAGCGCCCACCAGCCCCTCCTCCCGTGCCCCCGAACGCCAACCCCGACCTCGCCCGAGCTCCGGCCGCCGCCTCGGGCTCCACTCCGGCGAGCTCCGGCCTCCCCAGCTCATCCCACATGCTCCACTGGATGCGGACGATGACGGGCTACGCCCCGGTGGTCTCCGCGCGCTTTTCCGCCGCCTGTAGCCCATTCCGGCGAAGCACCGCCGCGCGGTTTGGTTGTCGCCGGCCGAACTCCGGCGAGGCTGACGTGGCGGCTTATTTAGCGCTAATCCCCACCATTAGCCACCCCACCAGCCACTGACAGTGGGCCCCGTAGTGGGTCAAAGCCCGGGTCAACGCGGGATTAGCCCCTGTGTCACTGACGTGTGGCCCCCACACGTCAGGTTTGACCGAGCCAGCCCAGTTGACCCTGCTGACGTCACTGTGACGTGGGGCTGACGCAATAAGTATTTTCTGGATTTAATATTATTCAGGAAATTCCAGAAAATGCCTAAAACTTCTAAAATTCATAGAAATTCAACCGTAGCTCCAAATTAAATAAATTATATATGAAAAATTATTAGAAAAATTCAAGGAATCCATCTGTACCATTTTCATGCATGTTAGAACAACTTATAGCTGCTGTTTAGCACAAATCAATTAAAGGGCATTTATTTAATCACATATGGAGTTTGAATTTGAATTTTATATTCAAACCAACTTCATTTAATCTGTTGCTAGTTGCATTAGCCCAACACACATTCATCTTGCCATGTCATGATCATGCATCATATTGTGCATTGCATTGATTGTGTTCCCTTCTATGTTGCCGGTATTTGTCCCCTCTCGATAGACGTGATACCGATGATGTGATCGTTGACACTGATGAAGACTCAATGCTATCTTCAGAAGTGCCAGGCAAGCAAAACCCCCTTGTTCATTCCGATACAATCCTACTCTCTCGCTCCTGCTCTCTTTTACTGCATTAGGACAACAACGATTCATCTGTTACTTGCTGCGGTAGCTGAACCCCTTTATCCTTTGCATGACCTGTCATTCCACAGTAAATAGATGAAACCCACTAGTATGAGTAGGAATTGTTTGAGCCCTGTTGTGCCTACTCATTCATGCTTGTTTGTCATGCCTGCTACTGCTTAGAGTTGAGTCAGGTCTGATTCATCGGGGATGAATCAGAGGCGTGTGAACATGTCCTACTGTGTGTGAGCTAAGTGTGTGAACACGATTTGGTAAAGGTAGCGGCGAGAGGCCATGTAGGAGTACATGGTGGGTTGTCTCATTGCAGCCGTCCTTAGGAACTGAGTTCTGTGTTTGTGATCCATGATTCAGCTACTACCATGCATTGGGCCCTGAAATATGACCCCGCTCGACTTCTTATTCACCCTTGTCCTCTGTCCAGGAGTTGCAAGTAGTTTCTGGTGTTTGTAGTATGCTGGAGGCCGTGGACAGCGCTGACCGTAGGGGTGGGCTGTGATGCGGTAGGCACGTGGCCGGGTATACCGGGCGCCCGTTTGGTGTCACGGAACCCTGTTCACATCGTTTGGGGCTGTGAGCGAAACTCCGGCCGGATCTCCTCATGGATGGAACCCGAATAGGCGATAAACCTGGACTAGAGACTTGAGTGTTTAGGTAGGTCGTGGTCTACACCCACGTCGGCTTTCGCTTGAAGTCTGCCGAGCACATGTCGTGTGCAGACGCTAAGTGGTGGAAACATGTATGAAGAAGTACACTCCTGCAGGGTTAACATCATCTATTCGAATAGCCGTGTCCGTGATAAAGGACTTCTGGGTTGCTTATATCAGTTCATAGACAAGTGAAAGTGGATACTCTAAAATACGCAAGATAAGCGTGAGTGCTATGGATGGCGTTCTCGTAGGGAGACGGGAGCGGATCCATAGTGGTGTATTGATATGGTGAATATGTGGACTCGTGTGCGCCACCTCAAAAGAGTTACTTGCAGTCGTAGTTCAGGATAGCCACCGAGTCAAAGCTGGCTTGCTGCAGTTAAACCCCACCATCCCTTTGTTGATAATGATGCATATGTAGTTAGTTTTGATGTAAGTCTTGCTGGGTACATTTGTACTCACGTTTGCCTATTTTATGTTTTTGCAGAGAGACTTCGGTCTCACTAGTAGTTCCACGTGGACTTCGACGTTTAGCTTGTTACCTCAGCTACGATCTTGTGCCCTCGGCAGGATCTGATAGATAGTCAGGCTTCTTAGCCTTTTTCATTTATAGATGTCTGTACCCAGACATGATAGCTTCCGCTTGTGCTTTGACTTGTATGCTCTGATTGTTGGGTCATGAGACCCCTGTTTGTAATATCTCGCTCCTCGGAGCCTATTGAATAAGTACTTGTGTCGTAGAGTCATGTTGTGATGCTTCGTTGTATTTGCACATATCGAGCATATTGTGTGTATGCTACTGAAATGCTTGGTATGTGTGGGATCTGACTACCTAGTTGTTTATCTTTAGTAGCCTCTCTTACCGGGAAATGTCTCCTAGTGTTACCGCTGAGCCATGGTAGCTTGCTACTGCTCTGGAACACTTAGGCTGGCCGGCATGTGTCCTTCTTCGTTCCTGTGTCTGTCCCTTCGGGGAAATGTCACGCATTGAGTACCGGAGTCCTGTTAGCCCGCTACAGCCCGGTTTACCGGAGTCCTGCTAGCCCAGTGCTACTGCCCGGACCCACTTGCTGATGACCGACACGTTCGATGCTGGGTCATGGATGCCTGTCCCTGTAAGTCTGTGCCACTTTGGGTTTACGACTAGCCATGTCAGCCCGGGCTCTTTATCATATGGATGCTAGTGACACTATTATATACGTGAGCCAAAATGCGCAAACGGTCCCGGGCAAAGGTAAGGCGACACCGTGGGGATACCGTGCGTGAGGCCGCAAAGTGATATGAGGTGTTACCGGCTAGATCGATGTGACATTGAGTCGGGGTCCTGACAGCGTTGGTATCAGAGCTTGACTGCCTGTAGGATTACCAAGCCAAACTGGTCGAAGTTGAGTCTAGAAATTCTTTAGTTATATAAGGGAATTGATTGTGGGATGGAACGTAAGGCTCTTTTTACTCCTTATACCTCATGCCCTTCTGATCTGAGTCATCTTATCTTTCCTACGGGGTTAAGGAACTAGGTCTTCTCATCTATCTATCAGGATCACGTGTTACTAATCAGTAGACTTATAAGATTGTTGGATTTAAGTCTCAGTTCAGTTCCTACTACTTCCGTATGTTAATTGTTGATCTCGGAACCTTGATATTGTGCTTCTGAGTGGTTATGCCACCATTTTTGTGATTGTCTCAAATCTTTTTGAGCAATTATAGCCGTTATGCTGTCCGAGTCATCCCAGGTTTCTAAATAGTCCGATGCATTTGCAAATCCCTTCCTTCTGTTTCCGATGTTCCCATGGGCCAGATTAACCACACTAATCGGTGTGTTGAGGTAATTATTGCCTCGACATATATGTTGGAATTATTATTATGACCCTAAGTGCTTAGGGGATCATCTAGTGGTCTAGCCATGATTTGTGTCCTAGTGTGAAGATTCTGGCCTTTATTCTCGGAAGCATCCCGTGATGCTACTTAGTAGTAGGTATTCTACTCCTGGGTTCTGAACCCGAGATTCACTCTACCTACTTCATGTTGATAGTAATTGCTAGTGCCTTTAGGATATTAGTAACCTTTGTGATAGTCCTTGAAGTCCGTGGTATCTTCTTCTTCCAAATACCATGAACTACTTATGGCAGATGTTTATTGGATCAAAAAAAAATCACAATTAGAGTACTCTTGAGGAGTTCTCCATTCATAAATCGTGACTCTGCCAGTTCTACCTTTCTGCATGGGTTATCCGGAAGAAATATGTTGAACTTGGTTCGACATACTAATCTATGCATCCACAACTCAGAAAGTTATATGTTCCTTTGAGTTGTTCTCTTTAGTTGCATTCTGACCCTCGTCTATCAATTGATAGTCAAGAGTATGCGTGCGTTCGTTCATCGATGCCTATGACTCTTGTGGTCTGTCAAGCCATTCTATTCCGGAATGACTAGGAGAAACAAACTCCAGTACCTCTTCCATATCTAGGATTGAGTCAAAGTAGTTGTACTCTGCAGATCAAGTTGCTAACCCAACTTTTGTTCTGTTCTACCTTGGAGTATTACCATCTTTATATCAAGAATTTCATGAGAATTGCACCACCTTTTGTGAATTCTTGACATAGTGATACTTCTCGCCATCCTTTTTCATTCCTCGGTTCCGTGTTGTCGCAACCGGAACGCCGACAAGTGAATCGTGATGTGTGAATTCAATACTCCTAGCAACCTTGTTGCTTGGTAGTTAAAGGATAATAATTTCATTCTTAGCATGTTGGTTAGTGAATCATCATTCTAGGACTGATCGTGCTACCTAGTCCTTATTTCGGTGCACCCTTCGATCGATGATTTAGGATCTTGTCAAGTCCTCACTCATTTGATCATATCGTCTTGCCCTGAAAGGCAAGATTGTTCTCGAGCTTAGTAACATACCGGTGGTTCGTGATTTTCTGAATATCTTCTCAGAAGTATTACCAGGTTGTCACCTGACTGTTATGTTGAGCTCGTGATCAAGTTGGTTTCTTGTGAACCACCCTTTCTCCAAAAATCTGTGTTGGATATCCCGGAGCTAGTTGGTTAAGCTAGACAACAACTTGGAGAGTTGGAAGATAAAAGCTTGCCTGACTTAGTTCGTTCCAAAGGGATATTCTTGTGTAGTGTGTGTTGAAGAAAGATGATATCTTCATCGATTGGTCCTTGTGATCAGTTGCTGGATCTATTGTCCTATCAATCCTTTGATTTGAGTGTGGGCTATCGTCAAATCAAATCAGTACCAATGATGCTCGTAATGTTGTCTTATTCGTGGTTGATCCCTCGAGCATACACCATTATATCTTTTGGGTCTGACCAATGCTATCACTTGTTCACTTAACTATGGAATTCCTTTTAAAAGGAAACCCAGATGAATTGTTGTTGTGCCCATTGACAACATCCTTGTCTTCTCCATAATTTTGCTGAACATTAAGCTAGTGTTGGAAACTTTTGAAAGCATTTATTCATGCTAGCTCATGAAGCATATGTTTGGATGAAGGTAGTGACTTCCTTTAATTCATGTGCATCTGATGCAAGTTGCCGCCGTGGATTCGAGAAAGTCAATGTTGCTTTCTTTGGAATCATTCCAAATCAGTCATGCACACGTGCGACGAATGCTGTGGTTTGAAGACTTGCAACCTTCAATCTATATGTATCCCTAGCACACCAAGCCACTGGTTTATTTGTTCAAGGAGAAGGAGTTCCTTCATAAGAGCTAATCCGGACTTATGTAAGGACTTCGATACCCTCGTTGATGGTTCCCCCTCCTGAACTCGGTAGTGTTTTATTATAAGACTACCACGTGGTCATGCTTGTCTGGGACAACGTGTTCACATGTTTGTAGCAGAACCAGCTCATGTTTTGGAGCTTGCTATCGTAGTTCATTTCCCGAGAATCTCGCAACGTCATCTCGTCGATTTGTGTTGCAAACTTCCATTTTTCTTCCTAAGACTCGATGAGCCTGGAATATCCTAACACCAACCAGAGCTGAATCTCAGGCAGATATGATGGTTGGAACATTTCCCTAAGAACTATAATATTGGTCTCTCGATAACCGGTAAGGTGGATGTCGTGGCCAACACACCCATCCGGTAGACCTATTATTATAATATCTTGTTTAAGGAAGTTGGCCACCCCCCCATAGGGATTTCGTAGGATTTACTCCCTAGTTGCCCCTATGGATTTCTGTGTTCCATAGTCCGACCTTTTTACTTGATGTTTTAGATATCAAACCATATCTATGAATGGGTTATACTAGCACATCAAGGAGAACATTAGAAGCAGGGTGCTAAATGTCTCTCGGTCGATCATCCAGATTTTGTTCCTTGGCTTCGCTAAGATGAAATCTGAGAAGTGTTATCTTCCTTTGCATCTGCATCCTCCATCATCATTCATCATGGTAGCAAGTTGTGTTGCCAGGATCCTTGACACGGATGTTGGTAAAACCTTGATGATTGTGGAAATGCTCAAGTTCTTGAGAGTACGCACAAGCGCTATGTGTTATCATCAGCACTAGCTGGGTTTGCTCTCAGTTTCCTCGGCAAATGCTATGACCTTTTCAAACAGTAAATTCACTCTCTTTGTTGGGTTCTTCCCCCAGTTACTAGAATCATTCCCAGCATTTGCATTTTGTTCCCAGCTTGCACCGCCAATGTGCTATTCTACCATGGGTCCCTTCCATTTCCGGTGATAAGCAAAAATCATCCATTACGTTGTCTTCAACAAGGTAATCCACATCATCCAAGTCCGAGTATGCCATTCTATCGACCCCCGCCAATCGATTGCTGTGATTTGCCTTAGGCTGATATAGAGAGTCTCAATGATCTCTATATCAAAGGTAATTCTTTTTGCCACTTAAGGGGATATATCTTCGGGTCACCTTCCCTTAGGTGCATCATTATGGTGTCATGTCAACTTAACTCCTCGCTACGTTGACAATCGTTTACCACCTTCTTAGGTGTGGAATCGTTGTCTACCTAGTGAACCTTCGTCATCTGTTCCACTCCATTTCTCTAGAGGTGTGCTTCATCTCTCAGCTCAAGAGATGTTGCTATGTCTCATTCCGTGAGTTAATCCTGAGTTGTTCGATCTTCGAGAAGATCGACCCTTCTAGAGTCTCCTTCTTCCCTCCATGTCATGTTGACAGGATTTCTCAGAGCAAGACTTCAAGACAATAATGGTGTTCAAATCAACGTTCCTATGAAGTGCAACCTGGATCGTGAAGATTGTACTAGTTGCGTTCCCCTTCACCTTACCCTACGCTTGAATCTCGAGACGAGATTCTTGTTTAGTGGGGGTGAGTTGTCACATCCCTAGTTCTGACAATGCCTAGTGCATGCATTAGAGTGTTGCACCATGTTTAAATTTCATTTAAATTTGAAATGGGGATTGTTGAAACCCTAGCACCAAATGAAATTTAACTAGGTTCAATAAATATATTTTCAATAACCCAGAATGCCCTTTGGAAATGTTCATAATTTCTGTTAAAGGTGAAAACCTCTTCCAAAAATGATGAACATATTTATAGGCTATTCCTGGATTTTTGAATTAAATTATATAGTATTTGCATTTGGGCATTTAATTGCTAATAATATTTTAAATGCTCAAATAATCACAAACTGAAATGTTTACTGTTGGAAATATTCCAAACAGTGGCCACAGTCAGTTGCACGATTTTTGGAAAGGCTCTGGCATTTTTAATAAATCCAAACACAATTACAGAAAATAGAAAACAGTAACTAAAATAGAAATAAAAGAGAGGAGAGAAACCTTACCTGGCGCTCACCTGGTAGCCCACCTGGCCCAGCAGCACGGCCCAGCCCGCCACCGCTACTCCCCTGTCGTCTTCCTCCTCGCCAGAAGGACGCGGACACCGCGACGCCGCCGTGCGCGCCACCTCCACCCTGCTCTGGCCACCTCCTGCTTCCTCCCCGAGCCCTCTGGTGACGCCACGCACTTCCCCTCGCCCCCTGCACCTCCCCTCTTTTCCCCTGGACCCCGTTCCCTCCTCTGCTTCCCTCCCTGCACGCGCCCGAGCGGAGCCCATCGCCGCCGACGCCGTTACCGGGGCCACAGCCACCCCCTCGCTCCCACTATGCATCCCTGAGCTCCGCCCTGACCCCGTGAAGCTACCCACGCGACGCACGCGACCAGAGGAGGCCGCAGTCGACCGGAGCATCGTCGTCTTCACCTCCGGTGCCCGGAGATCGACTCCACCGATTCGGCGCGTCCAGAGCCTCCCCGGCCCCGCCGTCTGCACCGTCTGACTCGCCGTGAGCCACTTACCTTATTCCCTAACTCCTTGTGCTCGCCCCCGTGATGTAGCGTCGTTCCCCACGAGCCCGAAAGCTCACAGCCGCCGGCCATGCCACCGTCGTGGCTACAGACGCCGTAGCTCGTGCCTGGGCGCGTCATAGCACTCGGTTTGCTCCCAGGAGCCCATAGCGCCCACCAGCCCCTCCTCCCGTGCCCCCGAACGCCAACCCCGACCTCGCCCGAGCTCCGGCCGCCGCCTCGGGCTCCACTCCGGCGAGCTCCGGCCTCCCCAGCTCATCCCACATGCTCCACTGGATGCGGACGATGACGGGCTACGCCCCGGTGGTCTCCGCGCGCTTTTCCGCCGCCTGTAGCCCATTCCGGCGAAGCACCGCCGCGCGGTTTGGTCGTCGCCGGCCGAACTCCGGCGAGGCTGACGTGGCGGCTTATTTAGCGCTAATCCCCACCATTAGCCACCCCACCAGCCACTGACAGTGGGCCCCGTAGTGGGTCAAAGCCCGGGTCAACGCGGGATTAGCCCCTGTGTCACTGACGTGTGGCCCCCACACGTCAGGTTTGACCGAGCCAGCCCAGTTGACCCTGCTGACGTCACTGTGACGTGGGGCTGACGCAATAAGTATTTTCTGGATTTAATATTATTCAGGAAATTCCAGAAAATGCCTAAAACTTCTAAAATTCATAGAAATTCAACCGTAGCTCCAAATTAAATAAATTATATATGAAAAATTATCAGAAAAATTCAAGGAATCCATCTGTACCATTTTCATGCATGTTAGAACAACTTATAGCTGCTGTTTAGCACAAATCAATTAAAGGGCATTTATTTAATCACATATGGAGTTTGAATTTGAATTTTATATTCAAACCAACTTCATTTAATCTGTTGCTAGTTGCATTAGCCCAACACACATTCATCTTGCCATGTCATGATCATGCATCATATTATGCATTGCATTGATTGTGTTCCCTTCTGTGTTGCCGGTATTTGTCCCCTCTCGATAGACGTGATACCGATGATGTGATCGTTGACACTGATGAAGACTCAATGCTATCTTCAGAAGTGCCAGGCAAGCAAAACCCCCTTGTTCATTCCGATACAATACTACTCTCTCGCTCCTGCTCTCTTTTACTGCATTAGGACAACAACGATTCATCTGTTACTTGCTGCGGTAGCTGAACCCCTTTATCCTTTGCATGACCTGTCATTCCACAGTAAATAGATGAAACCCACTAGTATGAGTAGGAATTGTTTGAGCCCTGTTGTGCCTACTCATTCATGCTTGTTTGTCATGCCTGCTACTGCTTAGAGTTGAGTCAGGTCTGATTCATCGGGGATGAATTAGAGGCATGTGAACATGTCCTACTGTGTGTGAGCTAAGTGTGTGAACACGATTTGGTAAAGGTAGCGGTGAGAGGCCATGTAGGAGTACATGGTGGGTTGTCTCATTGAAACCGTCCTTAGGAACTGAGTCCTGTGTTTGTGATCCATGATTCAGCTACTACCATACATTGGGCCCTGAAATATGACCCCGCTCGACTTCTTATTCACCCTTGTCCTCTGTCCAGGAGTTGCAAGTAGTTTCTGGTGTTTGTAGTATGCTGGAGGCCGTGGACAGCGCTGACCGTAGGGGTGGGCTGTGATGCGGTAGGCACATGGCCGGGTATACCGGGCGCCTGTTTGGTGTCACGGAACCCTGTTCACATCGTTTGGGGCTGTGAGCGAAACTCCGGCCGGATCTCCTCATGGATGGAACCCGAATAGGCGATAAACCTGGACTAGAGACTTGAGTGTTTAGGTAGGTCGTGGTCTACACCCACGTCGGCTTTCGCTTGAAGTCTGCCGAGCACATGTCGTGTGCAGATGCTAAGTGGTGGAAACATGTATGAAGAAGTACACCCCTGCAGGGTTAACATCATCTATTCGAATAGCCGTGTCCGCGGTAAAGGACTTCTGGGTTGCTTATATCAGTTCATAGACAAGTGAAAGTGGATACTCTAAAATACGCAAGATAAGCGTGAGTGCTATGGATGGCGTTCTCGTAGGGAGACGGGAGCGGATCCATAGTGGTGTATTGATATGGTGAATATGTGGACTCGTGTGCGCCACCTCAAAAGAGTTACTTGCAGTCGTAGTTCAGGATAGCCACCGAGTCAAAGCTGGCTTGCTGCAGTTAAACCCCACCATCCCTTTGTTGATAATGATGCATATGTAGTTAGTTCTGATGTAAGTCTTGCTGGGTACATTTGTACTCACGTTTGCCTATTTTATGTTTTTGCAGAGAGAATTCGGTCTCACTAGTAGTTCCACGTGGACTTCGACGTTTAGCTTGTTACCTCAGCTACGATCTTGTGCCCTCGGCAGGATCTGATAGATAGTCAGGCTTCTCAGCCTTTTTCATTTATAGATGTCTGTACCCAGACATGATAGCTTCCGCTTGTGCTTTGACTTGTATGCTCTGATTGTTGGGTCATGAGACCCCTGTTTGTAATATCTCACTCCTCGGAGCCTATTGAATAAGTACTTGTGTCGTAGAGTCATGTTGTGATGCTTCGTTGTATTTGCACATATCGAGCATATTGTGTGTATGCTACTGAAATGCTTGGTATGTGTGGGATCTGACTACCTAGTTGTTTATCTTTAGTAGCCTCTCTTACCGGGAAATGTCTCCTAGTGTTACCGCTGAGCCATGGTAGCTTGCTACTGCTCTGGAACACTTAGGCTGGCCGGCATGTGTCCTTCTTCGTTCCTGTGTCTGTCCCTTCGGGGAAATGTCACGCATTGAGTACCGGAGTCCTGTTAGCCCGCTACAGCCCGGTTTACCGGAGTCCTGCTAGCCCAGTGCTACAGCCCGGACCCACTTGCTGATGACCGACACGTTCGATGCTGGGTCATGGATGCCTGTCCCTGTAAGTCTGTGCCACTTTGGGTTTACGACTAGCCATGTCAGCCCGGGCTCTTTATCATATGGATGCTAGCGACACTATTATATACGTGAGCCAAAATGCGCAAACGGTCCCGGGCAAAGGTAAGGCGACACCGTGGGGATACCGTGCGTGAGGCCGCAAAGTGATATGAGGTGTTACCGGCTAGATCGATGTGACATTGAGTCGGGGTCCTGACACTTTGAAATTTGTGTGAATCACAAGTGTGTAATTAACTTTACTATAAAAATAGTTTTTTTTCAGTTTTTTTTTGTTTTTTTGCTTTTTTAATTCTTTTTGCTTGTAGGTCAGAAAAATTATAAACTTTCTGTTAGTGCCATTAGTTTTAGAAAAATTATAAACTTTCTATTAGTGCCATTAGTTTTCAAATTTGAACAGTTAAAATTTGAATAATGGTATTACGAGGGCCGAACCATAAGACATTAAAGCATTTCAAATGAACTCTGAAAAAGTTGAAAGTTGGCATGGTATCATAATTTCACCCACATAGCATGTGCATGTACAAAACGAACAATGGTATCATACTCGTTTGTTACAAAGTTGGCATGGTATCATCATAATAGTTGCGGGAGAAAGTCTTCACTTTTTCTTCGCTTGTGTTTTTGCTTATTGCGCCGTAACCATGGATAATCTTCATTGTTTATCAGGATGCTTGGGTCAGCCTTGACTTTGAAGGGAGGAATTTCATGAAACTTTTCATAATCTTCTGACATGTCTGTCTTGCCATCCACTCCCATGATGTCCCTTTTTCCTGAAAGAACTATGTGGCGCTTTGGCTCATCATATGATGTATTCACTTCCTTATCTTTTCTTTTTCTCGGTTTGGTAGACATGTCCTTCACATAGATAACCTGTGCCACATCATTGGCTAGGACGAACGGTTCGTCAGTGTACCTAAGATTTTTTAGATCCACTATTTTCATTCCGTACTATGGGTCTACATGTACCCCGCCTCTTGACAGATTGACCCATTGGCACTTAAACAAAGGGACCTTAAAATCATTTCCGTAGTCAAGTTCCCATATGTCCACTATGTAACCATAATATGTTTCCTTTCCCCTCTCGATTGCTGCATCAAAGCGGACACCGCTGTCTTGGTTGGTGCTCTTTTGATCTTGGGCGATCATGTAGAATGTATTCCCATTTATCTCGTATCCTTTGTAAGTCAATACGGTCAAAGATGGTCCCCTGGACAACAAGTACAGCTCATCACAAATAGTGTTGTCACCTCTGAGACGTGTTTCCAACCAATTGTTGAAAGTCCTGATGTGTTCACATGTAATCCAGTCGTCGCACTGCTCCGGGTGTTTGGAGTGCAGACTGTTCTTGTGTTCATCGACATGCGGGGTCACCAAGGTAGAGTTCTGTATAACTGTGTAGTGTGCTTGAGACCAAGAATATCCGTCCCTGCATATTATTGAGTCCCCTCCAAGCGTGCATTTTCCAGTCAGTCTCCCCTCATACCACGATTTAGGGAGACCTATCTTCTTAAGGCCAGGAATGAAGTCAACACAAAACCCAATGACATCCTCTATTTGATGGCGCATGGAGATGCTTCCTTCTGGCCTAGCATGGTTACGGGCATATTTATTTAGGACTCCCATGAACCTCTCAAAGGGGAACATATTGTGTAGAAATACTGGCCCCAGAATGACAATCTCGTCGACTAGATGAACTAGGACGTGTGTCATGATATTGAAGAAGGATGGTGGGAACACCAGCTCGAAATTGACAAGACATTGAGCCACATCACTCCATAGCCTTGGTACGATTTCTGGATCGATCACCTTCTGAGAGATTGCATTAAGGAATGCACATAGCTTCACAATGGCTAATCAGACATTTTCCGGTAGAAGCCCCCTCAATGCAACCAGAAGCAGTTGCGTCATAATCACGTGGCAGTCATGAGACTTCAGGTTCTGGAACTTTTTCTCTGACATATTTATTACTCCCTTTATATTCAACGAGAAGCCAGTCGGGACCTTCATACTGAGCAGGCATTTAAAGAAGATTTCTTTCTCTTCTTTCATGAGAGCGTAGCTGGCAGGACCTTCATACTGCTTCGGAGGCATGCCGTCTTTTTCGTGCAAACGTTGCAGGTCCTCCCGTGCCTCAGGTGTATCTTTTGTCTTCCCATACACGCCCAAGAAGCCTAGCAGGTTCACGCAAAGGTTCTTCGTCACGTGCATCACGTCGATGGAAGAGCGGACCTCTAGGTCTTTCCAGTAGGGTAGGTCCCAAAATATAGATTTCTTCTTCCACATGGGTGTGTGTCCCTCAGCGTCATTCAAAACAGCTAGTCCACCGGGACCCTTTCCAAAGATTACGTGTAAATCATTGACCATAGCAAGTACGTGATCACTAGTACGCATGGAGGGCTTCTTCCGGTGATCTTCCTCGCCTTTGAAATGCTTGCCTTTCTTTCGACATTGATGGTTGGTCGGAAGAAATCGACGATGGCCCAGGTACACATTCTTCTTGCATTTGTCCAGGTATATACTTTCAGTTTCATCTAAACAGTGCGTGCATGCATGGTATCCCTTGTTTGTCTGTCCTGAAAGGTTACTGAGAGCGGGCCAATCGTTGATGATTACAAACAGCAACGCGTGCAGGTTAAATTCCTCCTGTTTGTGCTCATCCCACGTACGTACACCATTTCCATTCGACAGCTGTAAAAGTTCTTCAACTAATGGCCTTAGGAACACATCAATGTCGTTGCCGGGTTGCTTAGGGCCTTGGATGAGAACTGGCATCATAATGAACTTCCGCTTCATGCACATCCAAGGAGGAAGGTTATACATACATAGAGTCACGGGCCAGGTGCTGTGGTTGCTGCTCTGCTCCCCGAAAGGATTAATACCATCCGCGCTTAAACCAAACCATGCGTTCCTTGGGTCACTTGCAAACTCAGGCCAGTACTTTCTCTCGATTTTTCTCCACTGCGACCCGTCAGTGGGTGCTCTCAACTTCCCGTCTTTCTTACGGTCCTCACTGTGCCATCGCATCAACTTGGCATGCTCTTCATTTCTGAACAGACGTTTGAACCATGGTATTATAGGAGCATACCACATCACCTTCGCAGGAACCCTCTTCCTGGGGGGCTCGCCATCAACATCACCAAGGTCATCTCGTCTGATCCTATACCGCAATGCACTGCATACCGGGCATGCGTTCAGATCCTTGTACGCACCGCGGTAGAGGATGCAGTCATTAGGGCATGCATGTATCTTCTGCACCTCCAATCCTAGAGGGCATACAACCTTCTTTGTTGCATATGTACTGTCGGGCAATTCGTTATCCTTTGGAAGCTTCTTGTTCAATATTTTCAGTAGCTTCTCAAATCCTTTGTCAGGCACAACATTCTCTGCCTTCCACTGCAGCAATTCCTGTACGGTACCGAGCTTTGTGTTGCCATCTTCGCAATTGGGGTACAACCCTTTTTTGTGATCCTCTAACATGCGATCGAACTTCAGCTTCTCCTTTTGACTTTCGCATTGCGTCCTTGCATCAACAATGACCCGGCGGAGATCATCATCATCGGGCACATCGTCTGGTTCCTCTTGATCTTCAGCAGCTTCCCCCGTTGCAGCATCATTGGTCACATCGTCTGGTTCCTCTTGGTCTTCAGCAGCTTCCCCCGTTGCAGCATCACCATATTCAGGGGGCACATAGTTGTCATCGTCCTCTTCTTCTTCGCCGTCTTCCATCATAACCCCTATTTCTCTGTGCCTCGTCCAAACATTATAGTGTGGCATGAAACCATTGTAAAGCAGGTGGGTGTGAAGGATTTTCCGGTCTGATTAAGACTTCGTATTCCCACATTTAGGGCATGGACAACACATAAAACCATTCTGCTTGTTTGCCTCAGCCACTTCGAGAAAATCATGCATGCCCTTAATGTACTCGGAGGTGTGTCTGTCACCGTACATCCATTGCCGGTTCATCTGCGTGCATTATATATAATTAAGTGTGTCAAAAACCATTACAGAACATCACGAATAGATAATTAAGTGACCAAATTAATAGAAGTTCATCGTCTATACCTACTAATAAAGTAAGGTGCATTTCTTCAAATTTTTCATCCATCCACCAGCGAATAGATTTTTTTACTATCCGAGGTGGTACTATTTTTTTGTGCATCTATGTGCTAGAAAAAGAAATACGGTTTGTCCAGAATTTCCTACATGGGCCGCGCGGTATAGCCAGCCCACTTATTTCCCTACGCACACAGCTGGAAAAACCCTATTTGCCGCAGGTGGCGACAAATAGTCGGATGTTTGCACAGATAGCACTGGACTGGGCTGGCCCGTTTTCTTTTTTTCTGTGTTCATTTTATATTTAACATTTCATGTTCCTTTCTCTTTTTATTTCCTTTTTCCTTTTTTCTTTTTTTCTTTTATTTTTGTTTATTTTTAATTTTTTGATCAATACTTTTTAATGAAATGTTTAGAATTTCAATTTTGTTCAAAATTCTGAAGAATGTTCAGAATTCCAAAATTTTATTCCCATTTTAAAAATGTTTAGATATTAAAACAATTGTCATTCTGAAATTTGTTGAAAATGATAAAATGTTTCTGTTATACAAAATTGTTCGCGATTTAAAAAATGTATTTTAAAAAATGTTCCAAAATTCGAAAAATGTTTTTATTGTAGTGAAATATCCACGAATTCAACATAAAAATATTTAAATAGCCCCGTATTGCTCTTTACATATGGTCGAACCAATTCATAAATGTGTGTGAAACTACATGTACTAATAAGATGTATGTAGTATGGACCTATTATGCCGGACGAAGCATGGATGTATTGGCACGTGAGCTAGCTGGAAAAGGACACTGAAATTTTTAAATGAAAAGTAATGTTACCATTTTTTCAAAAAAATTGTATTTTCCAAAATTGTTCAAGATTCTTAAAAATGCATTTTAATAAATGCTCCAAATTTGAAAAATATTCTTGCTTTAGAGGAATGTTCACCAATTCAAATAATGTTCGCGTTAAAAATTACACATTTTCTAAAATTGTTCTGAATAGTAAACATGTTGCCTTTTTTGAAAATTGTTAAAAAATTCAAAAAATGCTCATGTTCTTAGGAAAGGTTTATGTTTTTGAAAAATGTTTGTGAATTTTAGAAAATGTTCCCATTTCAAATTTTGTTTCTGTATTTCTGAAAATGTATGAAACTTCAAAAAAACAAATTGCAGTTTTGAAAATTGTTTGGGATTCAAAAAAAAATCATGTTTCCAAGAATATTCATAATTATTATTATTTTTTGAAAAGTTGAAAAAAAAGTAATCATAGAATGTTTCGAATCTGATGTTATGGTATCTTCTTAAATATTTACGTTGGCCATTGGTTAGTAGGACATGTTTATTCAAGTGAATGGCAACACTGTGTCGTCGGTTGTTTGAGATCGTGAGGACGATCATTGAACTCATCTTTCTTTCTGCATTCTTACTCACGCCTTACAAACACATGTCGATTCGATGTCTGAGAATTTCACACCCCACGCAATTTAGCTAGCCCAGCTACCAAGGAAATAAGGAAAATAAAATATGTTCAATAGTCTCGTATTGCTCGTTTACACACAGTCATAACAATTTATATACATGTGCGAAACTATATGTAGTGAACTGAATGAAGGATGGATGAATTAAACCAAATGAAATGAATGGATTCGTACGTGAGCTTTCTAGAAAAGGAATTAAATTCAATACGTGAGCTAGATGGATGAATTGCTAGCTGAACTATCTACAAAAGGGCCCTAAATTTCTCAAGGATTCGTACTCGAGGCAGAGAGAAGAGAAGACCCGACTACGTGAGCTAGATGCATGAAAAAAGAAAAGACCCAACGACCTCTCACATTATGGAACTTCAGCCTTAAATCCCCTCGACCAAGGAATGCAAAATAGTGGAGTACAATTAACTATGGTTGTACATATCGGTGGCTTGCACATGGAAAAGAGAATACCTTCCTCATTTCCATATTATTGAAGTTTCATGCCTTAAGATCCCCTCGAATGAATGAAAAAATAGATTGAATAATTCATGGACCTTCTCTGTCGTGTGATGACCTCATAAAACTCTTAAATCCACTCGATCAATTAATGAGAAAATAGCAGATTGATTAATTCACACACGGCAAAATCCAGAATCAAAATGTTCCTTCTTGATGTGCACACAGGGTTTATTTTTGCACATATAATTATCACTACATTAAGTGCACACTATTTTTCCTCCCGTTGCAATGCACGGGCATATGTGCTAGTCACATTAAAACCAAAGTACATACATAGTTCTCATCTAACAACATATAGCTCTCCAGAGCATCTAATTAATTAAACCATACATTGAAACTATGTAAAACATTTCAATGCGAAAGCAAATGCGACCATAATCGCAACCAAGGTAACAATTGATCCAACGGCATAATGATACCAAGCCTCGTTATGAATGGCATATTTTCTAATCTTTCTAATCTTCAAGCGCATTGCATCCATCTTGATCTTGTGATTATCGACGACATCCGCAACAGGCAACTCCAATATCATCTTCTCCTCCTCAATTTTTTTTATTTTTTCCTTCAAGTAATTGTTTTCTTCTTCAACTAAATTTAACCTCTCGACAATAGGGTCGGTTGGAATTTCCAATTCAACTATCTCCTACATAAATAAAATCTATGTCACGTTGGTCGGCATTATTGTCATAAACAATAAATGAACCAAATAGTTATAAAAAGATAATATATATCACATCCGAATCATAGACAGGACGAGGGTCGACGGGGGCGGATACCAAAACCATCGCACTATATAATAACAAGCAATAAAATAGTAAGAAAATTAGACAAGTATCTACCTAAAGTAAGATTTTTTTCTTTCAAAAAGAAGATAAGAATAAGAGGCTCGCCACGGTGGTGCCGGCGACGAGATCGGAGCGGGCGATCGACGGGAATGGGACATGACGGACCGCTAAACCTAGACAAATCTCGAGGAAAATGGAGCTTTGAGGTCGAGCTTCGACAGGAGAAAGCTTAACTAGTGTGGCTCGGGCATTTCATCGAACACCTCATGTGCATAGGAGGTGAGCTAGAGCACCACAAAGCCCTCCCCTCACCGGTCAGAGAAAAACAGAGCACCGGAGCACTCTGCTCGCGGGCGAGGGGTATATATAGGCACCTCATTGGTCTCGGTTCGTGGCATGAACCAGGACTAAAGGGAAGCCTATGGTCCCGGTTCTAGCCACCAACCGGGACCAATGGTGGTGGGCCAGGAGCGAGGCCCATTGGTCCCAGTTCGTCCCACCAATCGGGACCAAAGGGGCCAGACGAACCGGGACCAATGCCCCCACGAGGCCCGGCAGGCCCGTGGCCTCACGAACCGGGACCAATGCCCCCATGGGTCCCGGTTCTGGACTGAACCTGGACTAATGGGCTGACCCGGCCTGAACCAAAGCCCTCTTTTCTACTAGTGATGTATATCAAATATATCTTTCACTTTGCCATCCTTCTTATCCGCCAAATACTTGGGGCAGTTCCGCTTCCAATGACCAGTCCCTTTGCAGTAGAAGCACACAGTCTTAGGCTTAGGTCCAGTCTTGGGCTTCTTCACTTGAGCAGCAACTTGCTTGCCGTTCTTCTTGAAGTTCCCCTTCTTCCCCTTGCCCTTTTTCTTGAAGCCAGTGGTCTTGTTAACCATCAACACTTGATGCTCCTTCTTGATTTCTACCTCCGCGGCCTTTAGCATCGTGAAGCTCTCGGGAATTGTCTTATCCATCCCTTGCATATTATAGTTCATCACGAAGCTTTTGTAGCTTGGTGGCAGTGATTGAAGAACTATGTCATTGACACTATCATCAGGAAGATTAACTCCCAATTGAGTCAAGTGGTTGTGGTACCCAGACATTCTGAGTATATGTTCACTGACAGAACTATTCTCCTCCATCTTGTAGCTGTAGAACTTATTGGAGACTTCATATCTCTAAATTCGGGCATTTGCTTGAAATATTAACTTCAACTCCTGGAACATCTCATATGCTCCATGACGTTCAAAACGTCATTGAAGTATCTATTCTAAGCCGTAAAGCATGGCACACTGAACTATCGAGTAGTCATCAGTTTTGCTCTGCCAGACGTTCATAACATCTGGAGTTGCTCCTGCAGCAGGTTTTGCACCTAGTGGTGCTTCCAGGATGTAATTCTTCTATGCAGCAATGAGGATAATTGTCAAGTTACGAACCCAGTCCGTGTAGTTGCTACCATCATCTTTCAACTTAGCTTTCTCTAGGAACGCATTAAAATTCAAAGGAACGGTAGCACAGGCCATTGATCTACAATAACATAGACATGCAAATACTATCAGGTACTAAGTTCATGATAAATTAAAGTTCAATTAATCATATTACTTAAGAACTCCCACTTAGATAGACATCCCTCTAGTCATCTAAATGATCACGTGATCCATATCAACTAAACCATGTATGATCATCACGTGAGATGGAGTAGCTTTCAATGGTGAACATCACTATGCTGATCATATCTACTATATGATTCACGTTCGACCTTTCGGTTTCAGTGTTCCGAGGACATATCTGCATATGCTAGGTGTCGGTGTCAAAACCGACGGATCTCGGGTAGGGGGTCCTGAACTGTGCGTCTAACGTCGATGGTAACATGAGACAAGGCACACGATGTTTACCCAGGTTCGGTCCCTCTCTATGGAGGTAATACCCTATGTCCTGCTTGGTTGATATTGATGGATATGAGTATTACAAGAGTTGATTTACCTCGAGATCGTAATGGCTAAACCCTAGAGGTCTAGCTTGTATGGCTATGATAATGAGTCTCTCCTATCCGGACTAAGTCCTCCGGTTTATATAGACACCGGGAGGATCTAGGGTTACACAAGGTCAGTTACAAAGAAATAAATATACATATCCAGTCGCCAAGCTTGCCTTCCATGCTAAGGGGAGTCCCATCCAGACACGGGTACAGTCTTCGGTCTTCGTATCTTCATAGCCCATCAGTCCGACCCATGGCTAACAGGCCGGACGCCCGAGGACCCCTTAGTCCAGGACTCCCTCAGTAGCCCCCGAACCAGGCTTCAATGATGAGGTGTTCGGCGTGCAGACTTTCTTCGGCATTGCAAGGCGGGTTCCTCCTTCGACGTCTCCCAAGTAATGTGTTCGGCCTTCAATTCAACGCCGCACCCTTCAGCTTCTGTGCATTTATGACTTCATCCTCCACGTGTCGGGCGAATACGGATGGTTAGGGTATCTTCTGCAAATAACACCCTAGCCCTGCAAGAAAGAGTGTCTATTTAAAGAGGTTGGATCTCAGATCCTTTCGGCACCACGCGAAGAAAATCCTCAGATACTGCCAGGCAAAACCATTCCAACATGGCCAACATACCCGGCGCCTCTTCCCGTTCCAATCCAGAGAGAGGTGAGTGGGAGAGGTGCTCTGTGTCCCACAGCTAATTGGTGAAGCTTCAAACGCAGGGATTTCTCCCTCCTGTGGATCTGGTCCCTGTTCGAGCATGATTGGCCTCCTTCAACGGCAAAACCCAGGCGGAGAATTTGCCCAATCCGTCTGTGGGAGAATGAGTGTGCTTTGTCCCTATCTGCCGAGGGGCGTGGGATTTCCAATTCACCCATTTCTCTGAGGGCTTCTGGAGTACTATGGCCTCCATCTGCATAATTTTACCCTGGCCTCCGTCCTGTACATTGCAGGTTATGTCACGTTATGCAAACTTTTCCTGGGTTACGAGGCCCATTTTGATTTGTGGAGAAGATTGTTCTGCCTCGTCCCTCGCAATCAAGGTGGGTCAATTTTTGAAGTGGGAGGAGCCGAAGTGTGGTGCGTCGCCGGGACCGGATACCTATTCGGCACGCCGAAGAAAGCTCCCGAAGAGTGGCCTTCCTAATGGTTCTACATCGACGATGTCGCTCTACCCGACCCCGTCCGCATGGGCCTCCCCGAGTTTTCAAACGCTCCGCTGAAGAAATGCCATAGCTGGCATCCTCGGAGCCTCGAGGAAGAGGATAGTGTGGAGATCAGCCTGCTGCTGGGCAAGATCAAGGCACTTGCCCAGTGCGGATTGTCAATAGTCGAGGTAATGGCAATCTCTATAATGCGGGGGGTCCAGCCACTCCAATATAGAGGGCTGCCCATGTGGCATTATAACGGGGAGGACGACGCCTCACGCTATGGTCGGAAGGGCCCGAAGACCCCCGCCGCCCTGGCCAAAATACTGGCTGAGCTGTATAAAGGGGAGAAGGAGGGGTTCACCCATCTCCAATATTGAGACGGATTTTCCATGTATAATCCTCCCAGCTGGGTAAGGTTCAGCTCCACTATTTTACTCTTGTCCCTGAATCATTCTTGACAGGCAGCGTCTTATCTGCTCATAACAGGAATGGCGAAAGGCTGTCGAGGGGATCCATGACCCTGCCCCTCAGCTGGAGAATCGCAACCGGGGTCTTGACCCCGGATATGAGGAAGATCTGGACATATTTGTGGAGCTTGAGGATGGAATATTCTATCAGATGAGTTACGACGGTACGTATGTACCCATTATCACCGACTACCCCGGCCTCCTTCCTGCTTCACGTGTAAGTAATCCGAAGACACCTTATCAAAAGAGTTTTCTTATTCCTCCTTACCCACCGCATTGTCCTGCACTTAGAAGGGGAAGCGTTTGGCACGCCATGCTGCCCCGGGAGCATCTCCGAAGAGGTCGTCCCCCATACCAGGCAAGCCTTCTAAGAGGAAGACAAACAAAGATACGGCCGAGCCTTCATCAAAGAGGTATGAATTTGCAAGTATGCATCTTGGCAGTCACATCCAACCATGACCCTTCCGTTTATCCTGTATCAGGAGAAAGGCGTGCCGGACTATATCCGGGGGTCCGACCGGTCATACTTCCCGCAGCCAAGATTCAAATCCTGACGTGAAGACGGGGGCTGAGGCGGGGGTGACGCCGAACTGTCCTTCAGCCGAGGACTCGGATGATGTATCCGTTACCAACTCCGAAGTGGAGAGCGACATGAATCATCGGCGCTCCAGGGCTGTTTTACAAGACCGTGGCTTTTCAAAAGAGTAATTTAATGCTTTTAGCTCGGCCGATGCATACATATGAGCTGCTCGAGATGGGCTTAACAGAGCCACAAAACAACATTTAAAAGATGTGCAGGTAAGTTTGTTTTATGATAACCATATACTAGTAGCCCCCGAGACTTCAAGTAGTTGAAACAACTGATTTAAGGATCAACGTACAACTAGGTGCTTACGGAGAAGAACACCCTGTTAACTCAGGAACTAGAAAAGTGTCGGAGCCAGCTGTCTGCTGCCAATGCCGAACTAGAGAAATCCAAGAAGGAATCCATCGGTAATGTTTCCCTCCATTGATAAATCATAATTGTACACTAATAATGCCAATCTGGTTGCTTATATTTGTATTGGATTGTTAGACCAACTGCGAGAGCAGCTGGATGCCGCTCGAAGCAAAGAACACGGAGCCAATAAGCTGCTAGCAGCTGATACGTCTCCAACGTATCTATAATTTTTGATTGCTCCATGCTATATTATCTACTGTTTTCGATGTTTATGGGCTTTATTATACACTTTTATATAATTTTTGGGACTAACCTATTAACCCAGAGCCCGGTGCCAGTTTTTGTTTTTTTTTTGCCTATTTTAGGGTTTCAAAGAAAAGGAAAATGGAACAGAGTCCAAATGACCTCAAACTTCACGGAACTTATTTTTGGAAGGAAAGAAGCCCAGAAGACTTGAAGTGCATGTAAGGGAAGCTTCAAGGAGGCCACGAGGTAGGGGGTCGCGCCCACCCCCCCTAGGGTGCGCCCTCCACCCTCGTGGGCCCCTCGTGGCCCCCTGACATACTTCTTCTGCCTATATATCTCCATATACCCTAAAACCATCGGAGAGCACAATAGATCGGGAGTTCCGCCTCCAGAAGCCTCCGTAGCCACCGAAAGCCAATCTAGACCCGTTCCGGCACCCTGCCGGAGGGGGAATCCCTCTCCGGTGGCCATCTTCATCATCCTGGTGCTCTCCATGACGAGGAGGGAGTAGTTCTCCCTCAGGGCTGAGGGTATGTACCAGTAGCTATGTGTTTGATCTCTCTCTCTCTCTCTCTCTCGTGTTCTTGATTTGGCACGATCTTGATGTATCGCGAGCTTTGCTATTATATTTGGATCCTATGATGTTTCTTCCCCCCTCTACTCTCTTGTAATGGATTGAGTTTCCCCTTTGAAGTTATCTTATCGGATTGAGTCTTTAAAGATTTGAGAACACTTGATGTATGTCTTGCTGTGCGTATCTGTGGTGACAATTGGATACCACGTGATTCACTTGATGTATGTTTTGGTGATCAACTTGCGGGTTCCGCCCATGAACCTATGCATAGGGGTTGGCACACGTTTTCATTGTGATTCTCCAGTAGAAACTTTGGGGCACTCTTTGAGGTTCTATGTGTTGGTTGAATAGATGAATCTGAGATTGTGTGATGCATATCATATAATCATACCCACGGATACTTGAGGTGACATTGGAGTATCTAGGTGACATTAGGGTTTTGGTTGATTTGTGCTTAAGGTGTTATTCTAGTACGAACTCTATGGCTGTTTGTGACACTAATAGGAATAGCCCAACGGATTGATTGGAAAGAATAACTTTGAGGTGGTTTCGTACCCTACCATAATCTCTTTGTTCGTTCTCCGCTATCAGTGACTTTGGAGTGACTCTTTGTTGCATGTTGAGGGATAGTTATGTGATCCAATTATGTTATTATTGTTGAGAGGACTTGCACTAGTGAAAGTATGAACCCTAGGCCTTGTTTCAACGCATTGAAATACCGGTTGTGCTCACTTTTATCATTAGTTACCTTGCTATTTTTATATTTTCAGATTACAAAAACCATTATCTACTATCCATATACCACTTGTATCACCATCTCTTCGCCAAACTAGTGCACCTATACAATTTAGCATTGTAATTGGTGTGTTGGGGACACAAGAGACTCTTTGTTATTTGATTGCAGGGTTGCTTGAGAGAGACCATCTTCATCCTACGCCTCCTACGGATTGATAAACCTTAGGTCATCCACTTGAGGGAAATTTGCTACTGTCCTACAAACCTCTGCACTTGGAGGCCCAACAATGTCTACAAGAAGAAGGTTGTGTAGTAGACATCAAGCTCTTTTCTAGCGCCGTTGCCGGGGGGGTTAGTGCTTGAAGGTATATCTTTAGATCATGCAATCGAGTCTTTTAGTTTCTTGTTTTATCACTAGTTTAGTTTATAAAAGAAAATTACAAAAAAATGGAATTAAGGATGCCTCATATGCTTCATCTTTTTAATATCTATCATGAAAATAAGGATTCCAATAATTGTGCTCAAGTGCTAGAGGAAGAATGCATTAGAATGTTTGGCACTAAATCTTTGAATGATGAGCATGATTGCAATGTTGTTAGTATGAATTTATTGAATATACATGATGCTAATGATATGCAAAGCCATAAGCTTGGGGAAGCTATGTTTGATGAAGATGATATTTTTTGTCCCCCAAGTTTTGATGAGAAATTTATTATGATGAAAGCATGCCTCATATTTATGATGATTATATTGATGAAAGTGTATTTGGAGAGGTCATGACTTTATTTTGTGATGAATCCACTATTCCGGAAGATGTTCCAATTGATTATGAGAACAAAGTTGCTATATATGATGATTATTGTGATGACTTGTATGCTATAAAGAATAATTATATCCATGAAACTTGTCATCATGATTTTAGTTTTCAATTGGATTATGCCTCACATGATAATTATTTTGTTGAGTTTGCTCCCACTATTATTCATGAGAAGAATTTTGCTTATGTGGAGAGTAGTAAATTTTCTATGCTTGTAGATCATGAAAACAATGCTTTAGGTGCTGGTTATATTGTTGAATTCATTCATGATGCTACTGAAAATTATTATGATAGAGGAATATATGCTTGTAGGAATTGCAATAATATCAAGTTTCCTCTCTATGTGCTTAAAGTTTTGAAGTTATGCTTGTTTTACCTTCCTATGCAAGTTGATTCTTGTTCCCACAAGTTGTTTGCTCACAAAATACCTATGCATAGGAAGTGGGTTAGACTTAAATGTGCTAGTAATATTCTTCTTGATGCTCTCTTTATGTTTCAATTCTTATCCTTTATGTGAGCATCATTGAAATCATCATACCTAGCTAGGGGCGTTAAACGATAGCGCTTGTTAGGAGGCAACCCAATCCTATTCTTGTTCTTTACTTTTTGCTCCTGTTTAGTAATAAATAATTCATCTAGCCTCTGTTTATATGTGGTTTTATGCTTTTAATTAGTGTTTGTGCCAAGTAGAACCTTTGGGAAGACTTGGGGAAAGTCTTGTTGATCATGCTGTAAAAAACAGAAACTTTAGCGCTCACGAGAATTGCTGCCATTTTTTATTGGAGAGTGCTATTTAGCTAATTCTTTTTTCAGATGATTAATAGATAAATTCCTCACGTCCCGAAATTTATTTTAGAATTTTTGGGATTCCAGAAGTTTGCGTTAGTTACAGATTACTACGGACTGTTCTGTTTTTGACAGATTCTGTTTTTCGTGTGTTGTTTGCTTATTTTGATGAATCTATGGGTAGTAAAATAGTTTATAAACCATAGAGAAGTTAGAATACATTAGGTTTAACACTAATATAAATAAAGAATCAGTTCAATACAGTACCTTGAAGTGGTGTTTTGTTTTCTTTTGCTAACAGATCTTACGAGTTTTCTGTTATGTTTTGTGTTGTGAAGTTTTCAAGTTTTGGGTAAAGATTCGATGGACTGTGGAATAAGGAGTGGAAAGAGCCTAAGCTTGGGGATCCCAAGGAACCCCAAGGCAATATTCAAGGACAACCAAAAGCCTAAGCTTGGGGATGCCCCGGAAAGCATCCCCTCTTTCGTCTTTGTTCATCTATAACTTTACTTGGAGCTATATTTTTATTCGCCACATGATATGTGTTTTGCCTGGAGCGTCATTTTATTTTATTTAGTTTTGCTTGCTGTTTGAATAAAATACCAAGATCTGAAATTATTAAATTTTAGAGAGTCTTCATATAGTTGCATAATTATTCGACTACTCATTGATCTACACTTATATCTTTCGGAGTAGTTTGTCTTTTGCTCTAGTGCTTCACTTATATCTTTTTAGAGCACGGTGGTAGTTTTATTTTGAAGAAATAGATGAACTCTCATGCTTAACTTATATTATTTTGAGAGTCTTAAATAGCATGGTAATTTGATTAAATAATCCTAATATGCTAGGCATCCAAGAATAGTAAAAACTTTCTTATGAGTGTTTTGAATACTAAGAGAAGTTTGATGCTTGATGATTGTTTCGAGATATGGAGGTAATAATATCAAAGTCGTGCTAGTTGAATAGTTGTGAATTTGAGAAATGCTTGTGTTGAAGTTTGCAAGTCCCACAGCATGCATGTATGGTAAACGTTATGTAACAAATTTGAAACATGACGTGTTATTTGATTGTCCTCCTTATGAGTGGCGGTCGGGGACGAGCGATGGTCTTTTCCTACCAATCTATCCCCCTAGGACCATGCGCGTAGTGCCGAGGTTTTTGATGACTTGTAGATTTTTGCAATAAGTATGTGAGTTCTTTATGACTAATGTTGAGTCCATGGATTATACACACTCTCACCCTTCCATCCTTGCTAGCCTCTTCGGTACCGTGCATTGCCCTTTCTCACATTGAGAGTTGGTGCAAACTTCGCCGGTGCATCCAAACCCCGTGATATGATACGCTCTTTCACACATAAACCTCCTTATATCTTCCTCAAAACAGCCACCATACCTACCTATTATGGCATTTCCATAGCCATTCCGAGATATATTGCCATGCAACTTTCCACCGTTCCTTTTATTATGACACGCATCATCATTGTCATATTGCTTTGCATGATCATGTAGTTGACATCGTATTTGTGGCAAAGCCACCATTCATAATTTTTCATACATGTCTCTCTTGATTCATCGCAATCCCGGTACACCGCCGGAGGCATTCATATAGAGTCATACTTTGTTCTAGTATCGAGTTTTAATCATTGAGTTGTAAATAAATAGAAGTGTTATGATCATCATTTTCTACAGAATTGTCCCAAGTGAGGAATAAAAAAAGAGAAAGGCCATAAAAAAGGAGAAGGCCCAAAAAAATAAAAAAAGAGAAGGGCCATAAAAAAGAGAAGGCCCAAAAAAATGAGAGAAAAAGAGAGAAGGGACAATGCTACTATCCTTTGCCACACTTGTGCTTCAAAGTAGCACCATAATCCTCATGATAGAGAGTCTCTTGTTTTGCCACTTTCATATACTAGTGGGAATTTTTCATTATAGAACTTGGCTTGTATATTCCAACAATGGGCCTCCTCAAGTGCCCTAGGTCTTCATGAGCAAGCAAGTCGGATGCACACCCACTTAGTTTTCTTTTGTTGAGCTTTCATACATTTATAGCTCTAGTGCATCCGTTGCATGGCAATCCCTACTCCTTGCATTGACATCAATCGATGGGCATCTCCATAGCCCATTGATTAGCCTCGTTGATGTGAGACTTTCTCCTTTTTGTCTTCTCCACATAACCCCCATCATCATATTCTATTCCACCCATAGTGCTATATCCATGGCTCACGCTCATGTATTGTGTGAAAGTTTATAGGTTTGAGATTACTAAAGTATGAAACAATTGCTTGGCTTGTCATCGGGGTTGTGCATGATGAGAGCATTCTTGTGTGACGAAAATGGAGCATGACTAAACTATATGATTTTGTAGGGATGAACTTTCTTTGGCCATGTTATTTTGAGAAGACATAATTGCTTAGTTAGTATGCTTGAAGTATTATAATTTTTATGTCAATATGAACTTTTATCTTGAATCTTTCGGATCTGAATATTCATACCACAAATAAGAAGAATTACATTGAAATTATGCCAAGTAGCACTCCGCATCAAAAATTCTATTTTTATCATTTACCTACTCGAGGACAAGAAGGAATTAAGCTTGGGGATGATGATATGTCTCCAACGTATCTATAATTTTTGATTGCTCCATGCTATAGTATCTACTATTTTGGATGTTTATGGGCTTTATTATACACTTTTATATCATTTTTGGGACTAACCTATTAACCCAGAGACCGGTGCCAGTTTCTGTTTTTTTGCCTATTTTAGGGTTTTGAAGAAAAGGAAAATCAAACGGAGTCCAAATGACCTGAAACTTCACGGAACTTATTTTTGGAAGGAAAGAAGCCCAAAAGACTTGAAGTGCACGTAAGGGAAGCTTCGAGGAGGCCACGATGTAGGGGGCGCGCCCACCCCCCTAGGGCGCGCCCTCCACCCTCGTGGGCCCCTCGTGGCCCCCCTGACATACTTCTTCCGCCTATATATCTCCATATACCCTAAAACCATCGGAGAGCACAATAGATCGGGAATTCCGCCGCCAGAAGCCTCCGTAGCCACCGAAAGACAATCTAGACCCGTTCCGGCACCCTGCCGGAGGGGGAATCCCTCTCCGGTGGCCATCTTCATCATCCCGGTGCTCTCCATGACGAGGAGGGAGTAGTTCTCCCTCGGGGCTAAGGGTATGTACCAGTAGCTATGTGTTTGATCTCTCTCTCTCTCTTGTGTTCTTGATTTGGCGTGATCTTGATGTATCGCGAGCTTTGCTATTATATTTGGATCCTATGATGTTTCTTCCCCCCTCTACTCTCTTGTAATGGATTGAGTTTCCCCTTTTAAGTTATCTTATCGGATTGAGTCTTTAAAGATTTGAGAACACTTGATGTATGTCTTGCCGTGCGTATCTGTGGTGACAATGGGATACCACGTGATTCACTTGATGTATGTTTTGGTGATCAACTTGCGGGTTCCGCCCGTGAACCTATGCATAGGGGTTGGCACATGTTTTCGTCGTGATTATCCGGTAGAAACTTTGGGGCACTCTTTGAGGTTCTATGTGTTGGTTGAATAGATGAATCTGAGATTGTGTGATGCATATCGTATAATCATACCCACAGATACTTGAGGTGACATTGGAGTATCTAGGTGACATTAGGGTTTTGGTTTATTTGTGTCTTAAGGTGTTATTCTAGTACGAACCCTAGGGCTGTTTGTGACACTTATAGGAATAGCCCAACGGATTGATTGGAAAGAATAACTTTGAGGTGGTTCCGTACCCTACCATAATATCTTCGTTCGTTCTCCGCTATTAGTGACTTTGGAGTGACTCTTTGTTGCATGTTGAGGGATAGTTATGTGATCCAATTATGTTATTATTGTTGAGAGGACTTGCACTAGTGAAAGTATGAACCCTAGGCCTTGTTTCAACGCATTGCAATACCGTTTGTGCTCACTTTTATCATTAGTTACCTTGCTGTTTTTATATTTTCAGATTACGAAAACCATTATCTACTATCCATATACCACTTGTATCACCATCTCTTCGCCGAACTAGTGCACCTATACAATTTAGCATTGTATTGGGTGTGTTGGGGACACAAGAGACTCTTTGTTATTTGGTTGCAGGGTTGCTTTAGAGAGACCATCTTCATCCTACGCCTCCTACGGATTGATAAAACCTTAGGTCATCCACTTGAGGGAAATTTGCTACTGTCCTACAAACCTCTGCACTTGGAGGCCCAGCAACGTCTAAAAGAAGAAGGTTGTGTAGTAGACATCAGCAGCGGGCGAGCATGTGTTAAAAAAGTCGTGCAGGAGAAAAAGAAGCTCCAGGATTGGAACACCAAACTGGGAGAAGAACTGAAAGACGTGCGAGCTCAGCTAGCTGACTCCGTTAAGGAGAACAAAAAACTGTGAGGTGGCATATTCAATAGGGACAATTCCATTTTTTCCCATAACTTTGTCCCGACCTCATCTTTACCCCTAAAAAAGTCAGTGCTCAACTTTGCCCCTCTTCCGTTAGGATCCCTTATGGAAATACCCTTCCGTGCCATTTTCGTCCGGTCAAAGGCTGTTGACCGTCATCCAGACATTTCCTGGACATAGTTGCCCCTCTGAGCTTATTTCACTTACACGTGGGGCCTACCTTGTAAAAAGAAAAGAAAAACTCTCTTTCTCTCTCACCTCACCTCTCTCTTACAAGTGGACCCGGGACCCTCAAACAAAAGAACATTCAACCTCTCTCTCCCTGACATGTGGTCTACAGAACCCATGGTTAGGGTCAAAATTGGTCCACGCTTGCTCGTGGTGACGCATGGGCGGCTCGGCCAGTGGCCGTCGCCGGTGAGGGGCGCTGCGCCTGAGGGTGAGGACCATGGGGTCGGGCTTGGGGTGGTCTGGCAGAGGGTGTGTGAGGGAGTCCTGGATTAGGGGGTCTCCGGACAGCCGGACTATACCCTTTGGCCGGACTGTTGGACTATGAAGATACAAGATTGAAGACTTCGTCTCGTGTCCGGATGGGACTCTATTTGGCATGGAAGGCAAGCTAGGCAATACGTATACGGATATCTCCTCCTTTGTAACCGACCTTGTCTAACCCTAACCCTCTCCAGTGTCTATATAAACCGAAGGGTTTTAGTCCGTAGGACAACAATCACAACAAACAATCATACCATAGGCTAGCTTCTAGGGTTTAGCCTCTCTGATCTCGTGGTAGATCTACTCTTGTACTACCCATATCATCAATATTAATCAAGCAGGACGTAGGGTTTTACCTCCATCAAGAGGGCCCGAACCTGGGTAAAACATCGTATCCCCTGCCTCCTATTACCATCCGGCCTAGATGCACAGTTCGGGACCCCCTACCCGAGATCCGCCGGTTTTGACACCGACATTGGTGCTTTCATTGAGAGTTCCTCTGTGCCGTCGCCACCAGGAAGGATGTCTGATCCCGTCTTTAAAGACGGCACTATTGCTGAGGGATCTTTGGCTATCGGCCAAACTCTCCGGCTAGGTGGTCTTCTTATGACCGCATGTTCGGCCGCTGCACCGACGATGACTTCTCGGGTCATCGAAAGCAATCTTCACATCAACTCGGAACTCACCGAGCAGTTAGATACAATGGAGCTCTCTTCCCTGAACGAGCTCTTGGATCGCATCGCCGCCCTGGGAGTCGCTACAGACTACGATCAGATTGGGCCTAAACCCGATCACCCATCACGTTGCAGTGGTGGAAGAACAATGCGGCAACCCTTCATCAATCTTAAGGACTAGCTATGTCCGGATTCCCGATCCCTCCAAGCCGGATACCTGTGGAGGGGAGGACGTCACTCAAGGCATGAACCTAGAAGCAGGCAGTAGGCTAGATTTATTGGAAAACATCCAAGAATCCAAACTTTTGAGTTCGGAAACTCCTTGGCCCCTGAGTCTCAGATTGGGTAAGGATTCGGATTCAATTCCACCCACCCACCCAAACATACGTGATCTATCCCAAATTAGGCAAGAGCCAAAAGAAACAGTACACCATTACTGGGCCAGATTCCTCCTGATCATCAACAGGATAAAGGACTGCCGCGAGGAAGACACAATTTCATTCTTCTGCAACAATTGCACGGACAAGGGAATCCTCAACGCCATAAGTCGCCGCGAAATTACACGCTTTACCGACTTGTTGTCCATAGTATGAAAGTACTGTGCGATGGAAAGCGCCTGGAAAACCGAAATAAAATTTTGGGATAATCCGGCCCTGAATACAAACCCAGTCCGAAATAAAAGGGTGCATTATCACAATACACCTGGGTCAACTACCAAAAAGCAAAAGCCCTCTACGGGGCAAGGAACCGTACTGGAGGGATGGCTCAACGGACCCTGCAAAATTCATAGTACAGCGGATGCAATACCAACGCACAGCCTTAGAGCATGTTGGATACTCCGGCGGGTGGCCAAAAGTGGTGAGGATCTACTCCTCCAAAAAACCATAGAGCACCATCCCGTGGACAACAATACGGTGTTAACGGTCTTTGAGACCTTCGCGTCAAATAATAGACGCAAGCAAACACTCCGCAGCATGGCCGAAATCTGCCACATAGCAGAAATAAATCCTTGGAGTGACACGGCTATTACCTTCAATGCCAGTGACGAACCCAAATTCCGAACAGCCTGAGCACCAGCCGCACTGGTCCTTAGTCCAATCATGGATGGCTTTTGACTCACCAAGGTACACATGGACGGCGGCAGAGGATTAAACCTCATCTTTGAGGAAACTCTTCAAAAGATGGAAATAGACTGGAGCCGCATTGTGCAAAGTAGCGCAACCTTTAGAGGAATCATCCCCAGTCAGGAAGCACACTGTGCTAGGAAAATCACACTAGATGTGGTATTCGGCACGCCAGATAATTACAGGTCCGAAGAAATTACATTCCAAGTGGCCCCGTTCAGCAGCGGATACCACGCTCTACTAGGGCGGGAGGCGTTTACAATCTTCCAAGCCATCCCCCATTACGGGTACATGAAGCTCAAAATGCCCGGGCCCAACGGAATCATCACTCTTACTAGTGATCCAGACATAGCACTCCGCACCGAAAATAAGACAGCCGCACTGGCCCTCGAGGCACTATCTGAAGCCCTAGCAGCCGAGGAACTAACTGCGCTGCGCTCCACGGTGAACAGGGACGATGTGATACTCGATAAAAGATCCAAGTCCACCTCCTTTAAACCGGCGGACGAAATAGTCAAATTCCAAGCCCATCCAACGGACCCTACAAAAACAGCTTCCATCAGGGCACAATTAAACCCTGATGTCGACTCCGCACTGCGAGAGTTCCTACACGAGAACTGGGACATTTTTGCCTAGCACCCTTCAGACATGCCAGGAATCCCACACAGGCTGGCTGAGCACAGCCTAAATATCCTAAAAGGATTCAAGCTAGTCAAGCAGGCTCTTCGACGTTTCTCCGAGCCTAAGAGACAAGCCACGGGAGAGGAACTAGCCAAGCTATTGGAGGCCGGATTCATCAGAGACATAAAACATCCGGACTGGCTAGCAAACCTGGTGATGGTACCAAAGAAGGACAAATCCTGGCGCTTGTGCGTCGATTTTAAGGACCTTAACAAGGCCTGCCCAAAGGATCCCTTCCCCTCCCCCGCATCGATCAAATCATCGATGCTACCGCAGGACACGATTCCTTGTGTTTCCTCGATGCATACTCCGGCTACCATCAAATTAAAATGGCGGAGCCAGACCAAGCCGCAACGGCATTCATCACACCATACGGCCATTCTGCTTCAACACAATGCCCTTCGGGCTCAAAAACGCCGGCGCAACATATCAGCGCATGATTCAGACATGTCTGGCAAACCAGATCGGCAAAACAGTGGAGGCATACGTGGATGACGTGGTCGTTAAAACCAAGCATGTCGAAACTCTAGTAGACGACTTAAGGCTCACATTCGACAACCTCCGAACATATGACATCAAGCTCAATCCGGAAAAATGTGTTTTCGGCGTACCAGCCGGAAAGCTCCTAGGATTCATTGCCTCCAGTAGAGGTATTGAAGCTAATCCGGCCAAAATCCGAGCATTGTCACAGTTGGCTACCCCAACAGACCTCAAACAAATACAAAAATTGACTGGATGCATGGCGGCTCTAAGCCGCTTTATCTCCCGCTTGGAAGAAAAGGCATTACCCCTTTATCGCCTCCTCCGGCGCACCGAACGCTTTGAGTGGACGGATGCCGCCTCGGCCGGACTCAACGAAATAAAAGCCATATTGGCAACAAACCTAGTCCTGGCCGCGCCAAACACTGCCGAACCAATGCTATTATACATTGCGGCAACTCATCAAGTAGTAAGCGCAGTGCTCGTCGTCGAGCGAGAAGTGGACGGACACAAATTCCCCCTTCAAAAGCCGGTTTACTATGTGTCCACTGTCCTTACTCCATGCAAATCACGGTATCCGCATTACCAACAGATAACGTACGCGGTATTTATGGCATCCCAGAAGCCGCGACACTACTTTCAAGAGTGTTCGATAATGGTAGCCTCGGAAGTACCACTTAACGATATTATCAACAACCGCGACGCGACGGACCGGATTGCCAAATGGGACATTGAGCTCCTCCCGTTCGACATAACTTACAAGCCACGGCGAGCTATTAAGTCACAAGTTTTGGCTGACTTCGTCGCTGAGTGGACGGAAGCCGAACTCCCTAAAGAGTACGACACATATTCAAACTGGATCATGCACTTCGACGGCTCAAAAATGCTGGTTGGTCTGGGGGCTGGCGTTGTTTTGATGTCCCCAAAAAGAGATACCATTCAATATGTACTACAGATAATGTATACGGACTCCAACAACGCAGCCGAATATGAGGCCCTTCTACATGGTCTCCGGATGGCAGTATCCATGGGCATTCAACGCCTAGAGGTGCGCGGGGATTCGAACCTCGCGATATCCCAAATAAATGGAGACTTCGATGCCAAGGATCCGAAAATGGCAGCTTATCGCAATGCCGTCCTAAAAATGTCAGCTCGGTTCGAGGGGCTTGAATTTCATCATGTGGCTCGGGAAAACAATTAGGCGGCGGATATCCTCGCCCGCATCGGTGCAAAACATGACACGGTCCCTCCCAACATATTTCTGGAATGACTCTTCAATCCATCCGTAGCATGGGAAGGGGACACCGGTAACAACAGTCCGGACCCGGCCAAAATACCCGATACCGAACTCTCTGACACAATTAGAGGCTCCGCCATCGAAATAACACATTCAGCCCACGAAATAATGGCCATTATTGCCCCATGGACAGAACCATTCCTTGCCTACCTAACTAGACAGGAACTTCCGGATGACCAAAATGAGGCACGCTGCATAGTGCGGCGGTCCTAGGCCTACGGGGTCCATGAGGGAGAATTGTACAAAAAAGCGCTACCGGAGTCCTTCAAAGGTGCATCTCCGAAGAGGAAGGGCGGAACCTTTTGGCAGAAATTCACGCCGGACTCGGCGGTCATCACGCCGCAGCCCGAGATCTTGTAAGCAAGGCCTTCCATACAGGATTCTATTGGCCAACGGCCCGGGCAGATGCACAGGACTTGGTCCAACATTGCGCCGGTTGCCAGCTCTTTGCAAATCAAAGCCACATGCCACCCACCGCCCTCCAAACAATCCCCATTACATGGCCTTTCGCGGTCTCGGGGCTTGACATGGTTGGATCCCTTAAAGGGGGAGCCCACAAGAAAAAATACTTATTGGTCATGGTGGATAAATTCATCAAATGGATAGAGGCTAAACCGGTTAAAACAGCCGAATCCGGACCGGCAATAGATTTCATATCCGGGGTTGTACACCATTACGGCGTCCCCCACAGCATCATCACTGATAACGGCACAAACTTCACGGCCAATGAGGTAAAACTCTGGTGCAGCAAAATGGGCATCAAGCTCGATTATGCTTCAGTCTATCACCCACAAACCAATGGTCAAGTCGAACGAGCAAATGGTCTTATAATGAGCGGCATTAAACCCAGGTTAGTGCGCTCCTTAACGGAGTCTGACACACACTGGGTAGAGGAGCTCGACTCCGTACTCTGGGGGCTGCGGACCACGCCGAATCGTAGTACCGGATATACACCATTTTTTATGGTGTACGGCGGAGAGGCAGTCCTGCCCTGTGACATAATTCATGACTCACCTCGAGTGCGCATGTACGAAGAAAGAGAAGCCGAGCTCAATCGGCAGGACAGTCTGGACATCTTGGAGGAAGAGCACGACGTAGCCAAAGCTCGTTCAACATTTTACCAGCAACAGGCTCGCAGATACCAAAGCAGAGAAGTACGGGCCAAAACTTATAACATTGGCGAACTAGTTCTACGGCTGCCGGATAAGAAAAAGAACAAGCTCGAGCCCAAATGGGAAGGTCTCTTCATTATCGACCAAGTTCTGACCGATGGAGCATACCGACTGGGGATGCATCGACTAGTCAACTCGAGCCGAACCCATGGAATGCAGCCAGGCTTCAAAGATTATACGCTTAGCACCGGACTCTATGTTAGTCCCCTCCCTTTGTCCATTTTCTGCATATGCATCATCTGTCTTGTTTCCCTTTCTTTCTTTTATTTCTCTAGGCCTTCAAGGGTCACCTTATGCCTCACTCGTACATTACAGATGCACTAGCCACACTCTTCATACCTGGGGGCTTCTTTCACAGAAGCTTAAGTTATTTTCCTGGGCCTCACGCCCAGCACATGTGTTATACTTCCGCATGTACCTTTTTTCACCATTATATGCATCAATATGACTTAAGTTTTGGCCAAGCTGGGCTGACTGGCTCTTGTATTTATGCCCTATGTTCCCGTTAATTCGGCTAGGGCATAAGGGGAGCACCTCTGCGATTGTTACCGCCGGATCAGCCGGACGTGTACCTCAGACTGGGTGAAGCCGAAAGCTAGCGTTCTTAAGGGAATATTCGGTCGGTGAACAAAAGATGACTTTTATTATTCATATCTTCCCCCAGATGATTTTTCCGCGCTTCTTATCATAGTCCGGACATGCACTTTAGGGCATGTTTACCAAGGGAAAGGAACCCTTAACGGAACTATTCTCCCTGGAAGATGTTTCTTACTACCCATGTAATATAACATAACTAGTTGGGCACTTGTGTGATAAAGCTCTAATGACCCCTACGCCCGGTCTCCATGCATGCCCCGGTTCTTACATAACCGAGAGGGTATTCGAATACACTTCGGACTGTCGGGTCCCGAGGTTGAAGCAAAAAGGTCCGGCACGACAAACGATCTACAATCCGGCTAGAATGCATTATACATGTCACTTTAAAATTACATAGTCAATTTGACTGCTTGAATTCCTCTTCAATACCATCCAATAGGCTGTCTAGTCTATAATCCTATTGGGAATACTTTGCGGCCAATTCTACTTGGTCGTACACTAAGCTCACAGGGATCTCCTTCCCATCAGGCCCCACATGTCCGACTTCGGCCATGTGGTTCGGGTCAGCCTTTGTGTACCGTGTCTTCACCATTTCCCAGGCTTCCCTGGCGCCCTGATGGCAGGCCGATATCTTCCATAATCGGAAGCGCCGCCGTGCTCCCTTCAGCTTTTCTGCAAGCTCTCCAAGGCCTTCGGGAATGGAGATGGATGGCCACAAGGCCTGGACGACGCCTTGCATCACCTGCCGAACTCGTTCGTGCAGCTGTGAGAGCTCGGGAAGAAGGTCACCCGTTGATCCGGGCATTTCCTCGGCAGGACGACCTGTTAGCATACCTACAGACATAACTCTGTCAGCCAGCTTCCTCGCCGAACTCTTTTTCAAAGTTCGTTCAAGCACTTACTAAATATGCCGCGTCGAAGCCGCCGATTTTCCTTAACAGAGTCCGACAGTTGGGCGCGAACATCTTGTAGTTCCACGCCCAGCTTGGTGTTGGCATCTTGGAGATCATTTTTCTCCTGCCTCACCCTCGTAAGCACGTTCTCACCGGCCTTCAGCTGGCGTTGGAGCTGCTGCTTATCCGGATTTACTCCAGTGTCATCTGCAATTTTATCGTCAGATGTGCATACACGTGGCATTCTATATGATACTTATCATATGAAGGATATGTTACCAGAGGGGGTCTCTTTGGGCTCCCCTACTGCGGCCAGTGCAGCCTGAAGTTGAGCTTTGCACTTTTCCAGCTCCTGGGACAGTTGAGTATTCTTTTCTGTAAGAACCTGCATAACAAATGATCCTTAAATCAGTTATCCTAACTGCTTCAAGTCTCAGGGGCTACTGATATATATAATCACCAAATTTTCTCACCCGTATGTCTTTTACATACTGCTCCGTGGCTCTGGCTAGACCATTTTGAGCGGCACGGAGGTGCGCATCTCCCGAGTTGAAGGCATCCAATGCCTCTTGGGAGAAACAAGCGTCATGAAGAACAGTCCGGCGACGCCTGTGGTTCATGGCACTTTCCACCTTGGAATGGGTGGCGGACAGTTTATCTGCATTCTCTGTCGCAGGAGCACCCGGCGCACGCCTTGTATTCGTTCCTGCCTCCGAATCCGGCCTTGGAGCCTGGCTTGTGGAGGCGCGATTGGTAGCCTCTCCGGGTATAGTCCGGCAAGCGCTCTTTTTCCTGAAAAGAAGGCATGGGCGTTAATATGCCTTTGAGAATAATGTCTTGCAATAAGGACGGCGCGCCATACCATTGCGTCGGTGTCTCAATCCGGCCTGCGGGTCTTTTCAGCATGCCTGGCCTCGCGGCCCCTTGTTAGCCAGTTGCCGCAGGCTCGGCCTTCGGCCTCGAGGACCTCCCCTGCAAAAACACAGCTGTTATACTATGATCAAAAACACGCAAGGACGGATCCCTTTTTAAGTGTTGGGGCTTCGGTCTCAGTCACCTGTGAGGCTGGAACTAGCCCAGGGTAATCGGCCGTAATGGCCACCAAGGCGTTGTCATTACTCGATTGGTAAAATACCCCATTGATCAGCTCCATAGATATGTCCGGATCCTCCTGGGAGGCCGGGTCAAGGGACCATCCAGGGTCCTCGGGTTGTGGAGGAGGGTTGTTTATCTCCTTTACAGCCTGGCGTAGCTACTGCGATGAAATCACTAGAATGAATACTTAACTACGGGAATACAAAATGGATGGGTAATAAAAAGTCTCCGCTTACCTAGCTCGGAGGATTGTACATAGAAAATCCGCCCTGCGGGTTGACACGAAGGAATTCCTCCTCTTCTCCCTTGTACAAAGTGGATAAGATCTTTATTAGATCAGCAGCCGATCCCGACCCTTTGCGGCCGTGGAGGGTGGCATCATCCTCCCTGTTGAAATCACACATGGGGTGGCCTCTATACTGAAGCGGCTGCACCCCCGCATGATGCATATGGCCATGACCTCGATCATGGTCAATCCGGATCGAGCTAAAAAACTTATCCGGCTCATCAAGTAAAGAATGTCCCTGTCATATTTCTCCAGGGAGCTCCGTGGACGCCAGCTCCGGCGCTTCTTCAAAGCGGCGTTGTCGAACTCAGGAAGGCCGATCCGAATAGGATCCGGGAGGGGGACGTCTTCTATATAAAACCATTCTGAAGGTCAGTCTTCGGACATCTTCTTTGGGGTCCTGGACAGGTATCCGGTCCCGGCAATACGCCACACTTTGGCTCCGCCCACTTGATATATTGACCCCTTCTGAGAACTGGGCACAAGGCAGAACAACTTCTTCCACAGAGCAAAATGAGCCTCCCAACCCAAAAACAACTCACAAAGGGCTACGAATCTCACGATATGCAGCAGGGAGGCAGGCGTAAGATTGTGCAACTGGAAGCCGTAGAACTCCAGGAGCCCCCGGAGAAACGGATGAATTGGAAATCCGAGCCCTCTTACTAAATAAGGGACAAGGCATACCCGCTCTCCCTTGGAGGGATTGGGAAGGCTCTTCGCTTGCTCTCCGCCATTATAGGTGGCGAGCCCGGCTCGAACCGGGACCATGCACGCTGGGGGAAGAAATCCCTTGGTCTGAAGCATCACTAATTTGCTGTGCGGGAGGGAACATCTCTCCCAATCTCTAGGCTTGGAGCTAGGGGTGCGAGAGGAGGAGCTGCGTCGACCGGCCATGATGGAATGGGTCTCTGTCGGGCGCGCTCCGATGAAGGCTCGCCAAGGGAGGATGGTGTGATTTGGATCTGAATACTCGTCTTTTTAAATAGGTGGCTCGTTCACATAGCTAGGGGGGTAAATGTGAAAACGCCCTGGCTCTTCACATTCGCTCGACACGTGGAAAGTGGCCATTATTGGGCGTAGAAGCCAAGGAGTACAAACATTCACAAGAAACCGGACATTATTTCGACAGGTACATAGAATTTGGAGAGGAACCCACCTTGCAATGGCGAAGACAATACTGCGCGCCAGACTCATCGTCATTGAAGCCTGGTTCGGGGGCTACTGAGGGAGTCCTGGATTAGGGGGTCTCCGGACAGCCGGACTATATCCTTTGGCCGGACTGTTGGACTATGAAGATACAAGATTGAAGACTTCGTCTCGTGTCCGGATGGGACTCTACTTGGCGTGGAAGGCAAGCTAAGCAATACGTATATGGATATCTCCTCCTTTGTAACCGGCCTTGTCTAACCCTAACCCTCTCCAGTGTCTATATAAACCAAAGGGTTTTAGTCCGTAGGACAACAATCACAACAAACAATCATACCATATGCTAGCTTCTAGGGTTTAGCCTCTCTGATCTCGTGGTAGATCTACTCTTGTACTACACATATCATCAATATTAATCAAGCAGGACGTAGGGTGTTACCTCCATCAAGAGGGCCCGAACCTGGGTAAAACATCATGTCCCCTGCCTCCTGTTACCATCCGGCCTAGACGCACAGCTCGGGACCCCCTATCCGAGATCCGCCGGTTTTGACACCGACAGTGTGGATGTGTTGGTCGAGGTGAATGGCGATGGACGGCGACGCCATGGCCGGCAGCAATGAGATGGAGCGGTGGCGGTGAGCGGTGAGCGATGGGAGAGTGGCATAGGATGAGAGGGAAAAGGAGGAGCGATGCAGAAGCTTCACACGCTCGCATTGAGCATACATAGTGGGTCTGTGAGGTTGGAGGCGCTCGGAGACAACCTCCTTGTCATCAATGGCGCACACCGATGCGGCTGCTCGGGGAGTGGTGGCTCGGGGACGCGAGGATACTCGTGGGTGCGCCATGAGATTTCGGGGGTCATTAGAGAGCTACATAACCTGAGGGAATCCGTCGGTGTCCTCTGTTGGAGGAGATCGGCAGCGGTGGCGCAACACCGGAGTCGGGGGAGACCGTGAAGGATCTGTCGCTACGGCGCAGCTCGGTCCAATTCCTCCCAGTGGAAGATGCGGTGGAGGTCATTGGAGCTCATAGACATGTTTTCGATCTTCGGGGCTATCATTGGCCGCGCGTGCAAGGCCCAATCCAGCGACGGTAGAGAGAGAGAGAGAGGGAGAAAGAGAGACATGGAGGGAGGAAGAAGGAGTGTGTGTGTGTGTGTGGAGCGAAGGAGGAAGAGGGCGTCCATGCGTTGCGAGCAAGCGACAACGTAGGGATCAGGCCGGTGGCGCAGGGATCACCGGAGATGAGAGAGAGACTGTGAGGTGGAGAGAGGGTGTTTTTCCTTTTCTTTTTTATTAATTTTTGCTAGTCACCACATGTAAGTTAGAGTGGGAGGTTGAAAGGATCGATATGGTTGACTAGAGGGGGGGTGAATAGGCAACTACCAATTTTTAACTTTTCTTTACCAAATTAAACTTTGCATCAAAGTAGGTTGTCTGGATGTGCAACTAGGTGAGCAACCTATATGATGCAATAACAACAAGCATACAAGCAAGCAAGAGAAGTAACGCTAAAGAGTTTGCACAAGTAAAGGTAAGAGATAACCAAGAGTGGATCCGGTGAAGACGAGGATGTGTTACCGAAGTTCCTTCCTTTTGAGGGGAAGTACGTCTCCGTTAGAGCGGTGTGGAGGCACAATGCTCCCCAAGAAGCCACTAGGGCCACCGTATTCTCCTCACGCCCTCACACAATGTGAGATGCCGTGATTCCACTATTGGTGCCCTTGAAGGCGGCAACCGAACCTTTACAAACAAGGTTGGGGCAATCTCCACAACTTAATCGGAGGCTCCAAACACAACCACGAAGCTTCACCACAATGGACTATGGCTCCATGGTGACCTCAACCATCTAGGGTGCTCAAACACCCAAGAGTAACAAGATCCGCTAGGGATGAGTGGGGGAATCGAAAATCCCTTGGTGGAAGTGTAGATCGGTGCCTTCTCAACCACTCCTGAGCAAATCAACAAGTTTGATTGGCTAGAGATAGATCGGGTGAAAATGGAGCTTGGAGCATTTAATGGAGCTTTAGCATTAATGGAGCTTGGGGGAAGAGGTAGGTCAAAGGAGAATAAGGGGACCCCCTTTTATAGTGGGGGCAACAATCCAACTGTTGCCCCACCAACCAGCCCCGCACAGGGCAGTAGTACCGCTAAGTGGGGGCAGTAATGCTGCTCCAGCCAGCGGTACTGCCGCGCAGAGAAGACTAGTAGGGAACTGGCCCCAATGCGGTACTACCGCGGTGGTAAGGGCGGTACTACCGCTCCTGAAACGGTACTACCGCCTCTACAACTGCAACTAGTGCCGCAAAACCCAACACGAGAAAAGAGCCCTCGAGTCGAGGCAGTAGGAGCCAGACAGCCCAGCGGTACTACGGCAGCGGGGTCACGGGCGGTACTACCGCTGCGAAGCGGTACTGCCGCTTGTGACCCTTCGGCGGTACTACCGCTGGTAGAGCAGTACTACCGCTGGGACACAGAAGAGAGAGAGGATCTCTCCAAAGAAGCTGAGGACGAGGCGGTGGTGCCAGGCACCCCAGTGGTACTACTGCTGTGGAGTCACGGGCGATACTACCGCTGCGGAGTGGTACTGCCGCTTGTGGCTCCTCAGCGGTACTACCGCTGGGTTGCGCGGTTCTACTGCTGGAACCCAGATAGGACATAGAAAAGAGGAGAGATCTCTTCTATGAAGTGGAAGAGCTCGGAGGGTGAGAAGCTGAAGTGTACGTGTTGATTCCACCCATGCAATACCCCAGCGGACCCCCTCTTGATAGTACGGTGCCCTCTACGCAACTAGTCCACAGAGATAGAAATGAAAGAGCTACACCATCTTGAAAGACACTCCGAAGGGAAGAAAACGTCTCGTGCCAAGGATGAATCTGTGAACTACTCAAAGCACATGATTAGTCCGCAATCATGTTGTCATCAATCACCAAAACTACCTTGAGAGAGATATGCCTGAACAATCTCCCCCTTTTTGGTGGATTGATGACAACTAGGGATTTGCACAAAGAAAAGATATAAACGTAAGAAAATTAAGAACTACAAAATATAGACGGGCTCCCCCGGAATGTGTGCACCTAGAAAGAGGAGCAAAAGGAAAGCAAGACACACACATCCGGATCAACACTCCTCCTATATTTTATGGTCCAACAATTCTAAGCACAAGATATATGAGAGAAGAGTATATAACTGAACAAGCATGCAACTCATAATATACTATAGTACTGAATAGACATAAGTAATAAGGTAGCGATATGGAGCATATGTCTCACACCATATGTCTAGGACTTAGGTCTCACGGGCACCAAACCAAACCAAACAAAGACACCGAGAGAACACACAAGAAAACACAAGACGACACACACACACACTCAAAGCACGGCAACAACACAAATCCCTACACTCTCTCCCCCTTTAGCAGTGACACACCAAAAAGGGCAAAGAGTGACGCTATGACTCCAGGTGATGGGAAGCTGAGGATCGCGAACATCACATCTCAGCATGATTGTCTGCATCTTTGTCGTAGGTCGAAAACTGCTCGGCATCGGAGTCGGTCCAAGGGCAATGCTGATGAATCCATTCCTCCTCTTCAGTGATCTAACCCTCAGAACCACTGGCAACAGTCGCTCCCATCTGACGCATGAGCTCCTTGTGGCGCACCCTGGCATGCTTCTCCTCCACATGAGTCATGTACTGACCATGAGACTCCATGCAGAAAAGCTTCTTCATCTTGCATTTAAGCTTCTGAGCCCACGACGGTTCTGCACTAGAGGGCCCAAAGTCCTCCTCGTGATCATCAGTGGCAGCCCCACCCTCGGTCTCCATGGCAGCAGCAGCAGCAGGCAGACCCCCGGATTGAGGCGCTGGGGTGACCCAATTGTCCTTCTTCCTCAGACACTTGATCTCATGAGAAACCAAGTCTCCAGTTTCCAGCAACACTCTGGGATAGATCTGTGCCCAGGCCGTCTCAATGAGCCTCATGATGAATGGACCATATATCGGGCACTTGCGCTCAGACACGGCAGAGATAAGTTCAGACCACATGACATGAGAAATATCCAGGCTCTCTCGGGTGTTTGCTTCCTTCTCATGCTGACAGAACAGAAGCATGTCCACGAGATAAGAGTGGACCATATCCAGATTCCCGATGCAAGGGAAGAGAGTCTCACGGAAGATACGATGAAGAATGTCCAGATACGGAGATAGCTCATAGGTTTTCTTCTTAGTCACTGGGTGAACTTTCACAGTGCAGTAGGGCCAAAGGGCCTGCTTGTGAGTGGACGTAGCATTGCGGTGAGGGCGGAAACCGACTGAAGTCTCAAGCCCATGATCCTCCACATCAAGTAACTCCATGAAGGCCTTCCACTTGACGGAAAGCAACTTGCCATTGGTCATCCATGTCAGAGTCCTGTCGGCATCTGTTCCAAGATGAACGGTAGCATAGAATTGAGCCACCAAATCTGCATCGAAATCCTTGTTGAACTGCATGATCCTGAGAATGTTCAGCTGAGTGCACATCTGAAGGGCTTCACCAAAGTACTTAGGGTCCTTCTCCATAGCATTAGTGTCAATGGATTGAACATCAACAAAGAGATTCATCTTGGCCTTGATCACATCAAAATAGATGGCAAACTGAAATCGGTTCCAGAACGGGCGGTTGACCAAAGTGGGTTCTTGGTCCACCTCATAGGGATTGCGGCGACGCCTTTCCCAAAACTCCTTGGCAGTCATCTCAGTCACATTCTTCCCTTTTGGCTTGTTGGTGGATCTCTTCGACTGCTGAGGAGGTGGAGGAACACTTGCGGATGCACCTGCTGGTGGCAGTTGGGTGCTAGAGGAACCACCGGCTGGCTCAGAGGCGCGGTAGCATTTTGATGTTGCACGCCCGCGGTTGATACGGCGAGCTTGATGCTCAGGATGGTCATCACCTGGAGCCAAACACAAGAACACACAAAACAACCAGAAAGAACGAGCATAAGCCAAAAAACACAACAAAAAGGATCAAGGTAAGGCAGGAATATGATGGAATTTGGCAGGCAGCGGTAGTACCGTGACATGCCCGCGGTAGTACCGCCCAAGCGGTAGTACCGCTCCAAAGAGAGCGGTAGTACCGCTCGAGGTCAAGCGGTAGTACCGCTCCAACGAGAGCGGTAGTACTGCTCGAGGCGGAGAAACAGCGGTTTCCTACATCACGAGGCTAAGAAACAGCGGTTTCCTACTACCGTGGTCAGATCCGGCACTACCGGCCTGCCAAATTCAAAAATATTCCTACCAAACTCTAATCTAGATAGTCTAGTTGCCTTCTCCAACCTACTCAAGCCTAGATTTAGCCAAAAATCTAGAGATGCAACCACCATTGCCCCTAAGAAACAAGATCTGAAAACGAGACAAAAGGAGAGAAAGAACGGGGGCAATACCGGCATCCATGGCAAGAGAACGAGGTGGGGATCGAATCCACCGAAGGAAATGGAGAGGGAAGCCCCGGAGAGGGGGATCCGCTGGAGCCCTCTCGTGGCGAGTTGAGAATGGAGAGAGGAAGAGGAAAGAGGGGGCGAAGCGAATGGGTATGGGGGAGAAGAAACCTCCCCCTGCCCCGATATAACCCCCTGGTCCTGTCCCTCAGCGGCAGTACCGTGCTGGGGGGCGGTAGTACCGCTTATGAGCGGTAGTACCGCGCACCACCAGCGGTAGTACCGCCCAGCATGCCACGGCAACCAAACAACATGGCTTTTTCTCGAAGGAAAAACAAAACGGCAAGAAAAGAGAGCACACCAGCAAACGACCAAGACACACCTCTTCAAGAGAGGGCAGTGGCCGAGGCCACCTATGTTTGAGTCAAGAGGTATGGCGCCGCGAAGATTTTATCCTTGGGCCCATTTCCAAAACTCGTCTTTGAAACACAAGTACCATCAACAATGGCTAAAGTGAAAGACTTGATTAATTTATGCATAATGGGGGAAGGAAGAGTTCATTGAGAGAACAACACTCCCCCTATGTCCATGCCTACACCTAAACTAGACAACAAATTAAGCGTGGTGGAGTGTGCAAGGGTTCAAGCCACATTGCTCGAATCAATGATATTTAGCTCATGCCTTAACTCACAAAATCTCGCTTCATCCAAGGGCTTCGTGAAAATATCTGCAAGGTTGTCATGAGTGTTGACATAGTAGAGCTCGATCTCTCCTCGCCTAATGTGATCCCGGATGAAGTGATACCGAATCTCAATATTCTTTGTCTTGAAGTGTTGCACCGAGTTGAGAGAGATCTTGATGGCACTTTCATTGTCACACCAGAGAGGCACTTTGTCACAAGTAACACCGTAATCCTTTAAAGTTTGCCTCATCCATAGGAGTTGTGCACAACAACTACCGGCTGCTACATACTCCGCCTCGATGGACGAGAGAGACACACAACTTTTCTTTTTGGAAGACCAACTTACCAAAGAGCAACCAAGGAATTGGCACCCTCCGGAAGTGGACTTCCTATCCACTTTGTCTCCTGCCCAATCGGAATCTGAGTACCCTACAAGCTTGAAGTTTGATCCTCTTGGGTACCATAAGCCAAAGTTTGGGGTATGAGCCAAATATCGAAAGATTCGTTTGACCACCACATAGTGACTTTCCTTAGGTGCGGCTTGAAACCATGCACAAATTCCCACACTCAACATGATATCCGGTCTAGATGCACAAAGGTAAAGCAAGGATCCAATCATGGAGCCATATACCTTTTGATCCACCACTTTACCATTGGGATCTATGTCAAGTTGGCACTTGGTGGGCATTGGAGTGGAAGCCGGCTTGAGGTCACTTAGCTTGAATCTCTTGAGAATGTCTTGAGTGTATTTGGATTGGTTGATGAAGGTTCCTTCTCTTCTTTGCTTCACTTCGAACCCTAGAAAGAACTTCAACTCTCCCATGGAAGACATCTCGAACTTTGAGGTCATGAGGGCGGCAAATTCCTCATTGAAAGCTTTGTTAGGGGAACCAAAGATGATATCATCAACATATAATTGGCACACAAACAACTCCCCTTTGACCTTCTTAGTAAAAAGAGTGGGGTCGATTAGCCCAACTTCAAAACCACGGTCTTGTAACAACTCGGTAAGGTGGTCATACCACGCACGTGGGGCTTGTTTAAGGCCATCGAGTGCCTTATCGAGTTGATACACATGATCGGGAAAGTAGGGATCCTTGAACCTGGGGGGGTTGCTTGACATAAACCAATTCATTAATGGGACCATTAAGAAAATCACTCTTCACATCCATTTGTTGTAACTTAAAGTTATGATGATAAGCATAAGCAATCAACATGCGAATAGATTCAAGACGAGCAACGGGAGCAAAGGTTTCACCGTAGTCGATACCCTCGACTTGGGAGTAGCCTTGTGCTACCAAACGAGACTTGTTGCGAATGATAATCCCATGGGCATCTTGCTTGTTCTTAAATATCCACTTGGTTCCAATGACATTGTGATTCCCCTTCGGTCTTGGCACCAATCTCCACACTTTGTTACGCTCAAAGTTGTTGAGTTCTTCATGCATGGCATTGAGCCAATCCGGATCTTCTAGCGCCTAATAGACCTCGTGGGGTTCCACACAAGAGACAAACGCGTGATGATCACAATAATTTGCTAATTGTCTACGAGTGCTTACCCCCTTTCTTAAGCTTCCAAGCACATTCGTCATGAGATGATCCTTGGTGGAGAGCTTGGAAGCAACCTTGGCGGCACGACGCTCTAATTCCTCCTCGGTGGTGAGACAAGGAGTGGTCACTTGATCATATTGAGCGTCGTCTTGAGCTTGTTCTTGTTCTTGAACTTGCTCGGAGGAGAGAACTTGACCTTGGGCATCACTTGATGTGTCAACACCGTCTTGAGCGTGATCTTGCCCTTGGTCATGTTCTTGAGGATGAGGGCCTTCATGTTGTTCTTCGGAAGCGTCTGGGCCTTGGGTTGGTGATGGCTCCACTTGAGTGGAGCTTTGTCCTTCTCCTTCAGCCACAAGGGGTTCCTCAATGGGTAGGATAAAGCCAACACCCATTCTTCTTATGGCTTGGGGAGGAATTTCATCACCTACATCACAAGTGCCACTTTGCTCCACTTGGGAGCCGTTATTCTCATCAAACTCCATGTTACATGTCTCCTCAATAAGTCCCGTGGATTTATTGAGGACACGGTAAGCATGAGAGTTTGTAGCATAACCAACAAATATGCCCTCATAAGCTCTAGCCTCAAATTTAGACAACCGAACACCTTTCTTGAGAATGAAACACGTACACCCGAATACCCGAAAGTACTTGAGGTTGGGATTGTTACCGGTGAGTATCTCATATTGAGTCTTGTTCAAGCCCTTGCGGAGGTAGAGACGATTGGATGCATGACACGCGGTGTTGATGGCTTCGGCCCAAAAGTTGTATGGAGACTTGAACTCCACCATCATGGTCCTTGCCGCATCCATCAATGTCCGGTTCTTCCTCTCTGCAACACTGTTTTGTTGAGGGGTGTAAGGTGCGGAATACTGATGCTTGATCCCCTCATCACTAAGAAACTCATCCAAGGTGTAGTTCTTGAACTTGGTGTCGTTGTCACTTCTTATTGTCAAGATCTTTGCATTGTGTTGACGTTGTGCTTCATTTGCAAAGTCAATGACGGTTTGTTGGGTCTCGCTCTTCCTCTTGAAGAAATACACCCACGTGTACCTTGAGTAGTCATCCACAATCACCAAGTAATACTTCCTACCTCCGAGACTATCGAAGGATGGAGGCCCAAAGAGATCCATGTGAAGGAGCTCCAAAGGCCTCTTTGAATAAATGATAGTCGTGGGAGGGTGAGCCTTCTCATGTAGCTTTCCTTCGATACAAGCACTGCAAGCACGATCTTTAGCAAAGCTAACATTCGTTAGTCCACGGACATGGTCCCCCTTGAGGAGACTTTGCAAAGATCTCATATTGACATGGGCTAAACGGCGATGCCAAAGCCATCCCACATCAACTTTAGCCATTAGGCATGTCGCGGTCTTAGTGGGTCGCTCTGAAAAGTTAATCACATATAGACCATTCTCGACATGCCCAACAAAGGCTACTTTAAGAGTCTTGCTCCACAAGAGGGCCATGGTATCGATATCAAAGAAAGTGGCAAAGCCCATGATTGCAAGTTGACGAACGGAAAGTAAATTGTATGCAAGGGACTCAACAAGCATGACCTTCTCGATCGTGAGATCATGAGAGATGACCACCTTGCCAAGTCCCAATACCTCGGAGGATGAGGCGTCACCCCACTCAACATTGGTGGGCATAGATGGAATCTTGTGCACGTCCACCACCAAGTCCTTGCTTCCGGTCATATGATTTGTAGCTCCTCTATCGAGCAACCATGATCCCCCACCGGAAGAAAACACCTACAAGAGATTAATGCTTGGTTTTAGGTACCCATTTTGTAATGGGTCCTTTGATGTTAGTAACAAGGGTCTTTGGAACCCAAATAGACCATTCAATGTATTCATGAAGATAACCAACGAATTTGGCATAGACATGCCCATCACTAGCACGACATAACACATAAGAAGGATTAAAGTCGCCAGCTTTGACGACAACGCCACCCTTCGCATTGTTCTTCTTCTTCTCCTCAGAGGCACTTTCTCCCTCCTTCGCAAAGGTTTGCATGAGAGGAGGAGGTCGTTTGGTCTTGTCATTCTTCTTCTTGTTCTTGGAGTTGGGCACGTACCCAACCCCTTCCTTGGCTACAACTCCCTTTTGGTTGATCAAGAGATCGTTGAGGTTCTTCTTGCCTTGTATGCAAGTCGCAAGACCTCTCTCAAGTTGCCCCTTTAGCTTAGCGTTCTCCTCAACGAGATGCACATGCTCACAACACGGGTTAGTAGCATTTGCATTATCAATTAACATCATGCGAGGGAAAGTGGCTTTTTCCTTGGTTAGCTTTACTTGAAGTTGATCATGAGACTCTTTGAGGACAGAATGAGCACCCTTCAAGACCTTGTGAGCCTTGTCAAGTAGATCAAACTCCTCTTTGAGTCTAGCAAGATCAACCTCAAGTTCGGCCTTCTCGGAGTTTAGCACATGAGAAACAATGAGGACATGATCATAATCTTTCTTTAACTTAGCATGATCAACATTGTGTGACTCCACAAGAGCCAAACGAAGACCACACTCTTCCTCAAGAGCATTGGAAAGATCTGAAATCTCATTGGCATAGTCACGACTATGCCCTTCCATCTTAGTGATGGTGTCTTCGTGAGCCTCGATCATGTCATTGGCTTCACCAAGTTGTTCCAAGAGAGCAACAAAGTGCTTCTTGGATTTTCCCTTGAGTTTTCCCATAAAGGCCTCAAACTCATTAGCCTTGTTGGTGGCTTTAGCCATGAGGCACTTGGCGGTGATGCTCTCATTGGGTGAGTCGAAGAGAGACACCCGTGAAGTCGTCGCAATGGCAACGGAGGCCATGGCAACCGACTCATCACCTTCATCATCGTCATCATCCTCATTGTACTCTTCTTGTACCACCAATGCCTTGGGATGAGTCTTCTTGGTGAAGTTGCTCTTGTTGGGGAACAACTTGGCCTTGTCCTTTCGGATGAGCTTGCCACCATTGTCTTCCCTCTTCTCATACGGGCACTCTGCAACAAAATGACTCACGTTGCCGCAATTGTAGCAAGTCCTTACACGTTGCTTGCTCTTCGTGCCACTTGAGTTGTTTTTGCTAAAGTTTGGCCTCGAGTTTTTCTTGCTCCAAAATTGCCTTGAAGCAAGTGCCATGTGTTCATGATACGCATACTTCGTATCTTCGGGTTGCTCTCCTCTTGTTCCTCTTCTTCTTATTCAACGGTGAGCTTGGCCTTCAATGCAAGGTTAGGCTTCTTTGCCCGTTGAGAACGGAGCACCACATTGTCGGTGGTCTTGTCCAAAATGTTCATGGCCACAAACTCATCCAACACTTCACTTGAGGTCAAAGTGTGGAAGGCCGGTCTTTGACGAATGACGGAGGACATGGCCTTGTGGTAGGGCATCATTGCCTTGAGTAATTTGCGCTTGATCCAATTGTCATTCGTGTCCTTGCTCCCGTGATCTCGTAGTGAGACCGCGAGTTTGGTTACTCTCTGATAAAGCTCATGAGGTTCTTCATCTTCTTTCATAGCAAACTCATCGGCCTCATCTTGCACCACTTCATAGTTGGAGCGTTGAATGCTTGCGCTTCCCCGGTAGAGAGAGACAACACAATGCCATGCATCTTTGGCCAAGGCGAAGGGACGAAGATGAGGTAGGTCTTCGGGTGGAATTGCATCTTGAATGATGAAGAGAGCATTCTCATTGAATTGATTATCCGCGGCTTCTCGAGGAGTGAAGTTGCTTGGATCATGCGGATAGAAACCTTCTTCAATGATTCTCCAAAGGTTAGTGTTCACATGATTTAAATGACGTTTAAAGCGGTAAACCCAAGAATCAAAGTCCTCATTTTTCACAATCTTAGGGGGAGGACCGGCATGATTCAAATGAGTAGAAGGAACCGGTCCACCATAAACAAGTGGTGGTTCCACATGAGCAAAGATGCTGGTGTCATTTTTACCACTAGTAGAAGGAGCCTTTTCACTAATAGCTTCCCCCTTGTCGGGGATAGAATCCGTCACCTTGTCGGTGGGGTCACCCACTTTCAACGGTGCGGTGGATAGCTTAAGCCCCTCAAGAAATTTAGTAGACATGCTTTCAACCTCGGTCGTCATGGAGGTTTTCAATGTCTCCAAGGCCACATTGAACTCCTCACGAGAGACCAAGGTTCCCCCATCGCCCGTAGATGAGATCGGATTCACACGGAGTGTTCCTCCACACCGTCTATGGTATCAACCATACTCTTTGGACGGTAAAGTCCTTAATAAAGAGACGAGGCTCTGATACCAATTGAAAGGATCGATATGGTTGACTAGAGGGGGGTGAATAGGCAACTACCAATTTTTAACTTTTCTTTACCAAATTAAACTTTGCATCAAAGTAGGTTGTCTAGATGTGCAACTAGGTGAGCAACCTATATGATGCAATAACAACAAGCATACAAGCAAGCAAGAGAAGAAACACTAAAGAGTTTGCACAAGTAAAGGTAAGAGATAACCAAGAGTGGATCCGGTGAAGACGAGGATGTGTTACCGAAGTTCCTTCCTTTTGAGGGGAAGTACATCTCCGTTAGAGCGGTGTGGAGGCACAATGCTCCCCAAGAAGCCACTAGGGCCACCGTATTCTCCTCACACCCTCCCACAATGCGAGATGCTGTGATTCCACTATTGGTGCCCTTGAAGGCGGCAACCGAACCTTTACAAACAAGGTTGGGGCAATCTCCACAACTTAATCGGAGGCTCCCAACACAACCACGAAGCTTCACCACAATGGACTATGGCTCCATGGTGACCTCAACCGTCTAGGGTGCTCAAACACCCAAGAGTAACAAGATCCGCTAGGGATGAGTGGGGTAATCGAAAATCCCTTGGTGGAAGTGTAGATCGGGGCCTTCTCAACCACTCGCGAGCAAATCAACAAGTTTGATTGGCTAGAGAGATAGATCGGGCGAAAATGGAGCTTGGAGCATTTAATGGAGCTTTAGCATTAATGGAGCTTGGGGGGAAGGGGTAGGTCAAAGGAGAATAAGGGGACCCCCTTTTATAGTGGGGGCAACAATCCAACCGTTGCCCCACCAACCATCCCCGCACAGGGTGGTAGTACCGCTAAGAGGGGGCGGTACTACCGCTTGGCCAGCGGTACTGCCACGCAGAGAAGACTAGTAGGGAACTGGACCCAGCGCGGTACTACCGCGGTGGTAAGGGCGGTACTACCGCTCCTGAAACGGTACTACCGCCTCTACAACCACAACTAGTGCCGCAAAACCCGGCACAAGAAAAGAGCCCTCGAGTCGAGGCGGTAGGAGCCAGATAGCCCAGCGGTACTACGGCAGCAGGGTCACGGGCGGTACTACCGCTGCGGAGAGGTACTGCCGCTTGTGACCCTTCGGCGGTACTACCGCTGGTAGAGCGGTACTACCGCTGGGACACAGAAGAGAGAGAGAATCTCTCCAAAGAGGCTGAGGACGAGGCGGTGGTGCCAGGCACCCCAGTGGTACTACTGCTGTGGAGTCACAGGCGGTACTACCGCTGCGGAGCGATACTGCCGCTTGTGGCTCCTCAGTGGTACTACCGCTGGGTTGCGCAGTACTACCGCTGGAACCCAGACATGACATAGAAAAGAGGAGAGATCTCTTCTATGAAGTGGAAGAGCTCGGAGGGTGAGAAGCTGAAGTGTACGTGTTGATTCCACCCATGCAATACCCCAGCGGACCCCCTCTTGATAGTACGGTGCCCTCTACGCAACTAGTCCACCGAGAGAGAAATGAAAGAGCTACACCGTCTTGAAAGACACTCCAAAGGGAAGAAAACGTCTCGTGCCAAGGATAAATCTGTGAACTACTCAAAGCACATGATTAGTCCGCAATCATGTTGTCATCAATCACCAAAACTACCTTGAGAGAGATATGCCTCAACAAAGGTGGAAGAGGGTTTTTTTCCTTTCTATTTTCCTTTTTCTTCTTTAGGCCCCACATGTAAGTGACACACACAGGTGAGAGAGATTTATTTTTTCTTTTTACAAAGTAGGCCCCATGCGTAAGTGAAATAAGCTCAGAGGGGCAACTATGTCCAGGAAATTTCTAGATGATAGTCAAAGGCCTTTGACCGGACGGAAACGGCATGGAAGGGTATTTCCATAAGGGCTCCTAACGGAAGAGGGGCAAAGTTGAGCACTGATTTTTTTAGGGGTAAAGATGAGTTCGGGACAAAGTTAGGGGGAAAAATGGAATTGTCCCTATTCAATATGTGGCCGCATTTATCTTATAACGGTGTGGAAGTAACAATAGCTGATATAGCTATGATTGCAGGTGTATTGATGGGCCACCCCGAAGAGGAGGTGTCCGGATCATCAAGTGATCTTCTGCAAGAGTTGTCGCAGTTGCACGAGCAAGATCGGCAGGCAATGCGGAGTGTGGCCAAGGCCTTATGGCCATCCGACTCCCCTCCAGGGAGTATGGAGAAGCTTGTAGAGCTGTTCAAGGGAGCACGGCAGCGTATCCGACTGTGGAAGATATAGGCTTGCCGAGAGGGTGCGCGGGAAGCCTGGGCCATGATAAAAACGTGGTATACCAAGATGGATCCGAATCACATGGCCCGGGTCGGACCGCTAGGGTCAAATGGGGAAGAAATTCCCGTTAATTTTGTATATGGCCAAGTAGAGGTGGCTGCTGGATACTCACAACAGGATTTTAAGTTAGACCGCATGTTGGACGGTATAGAGGAGGAAGTTTTTGAGTCCTAAGTGACTATGTACTTTCCTTCTAGCTGGATAATAAAAACAATTGTCATGGCCGACCTTTTCGCTTCGACCTCTGGACCCGAAGGTGCGGAGTGTTTCCGAATACCCTAACGGTAGAATATACCGGGGCATGCATGGGAACCAGGCGTAGGGGTCATAGTTGCTTGAACAGACAATGTGTATCCGGCTAGTTATGTTATATTACATTATGTAAGAAACATCTTCCAGAGAGAATAGTTCTGTTAAGGGTTCCTTTCCCTGGGTGTGCATGCGTTTAATGTGCGTGTCCGAACTGTGATTGAAAAAATCGCAGAGTAAGTAACTTTTGGGGTTTCATAATGGAATAAATGCGGGAACATCTTTAATTCGCCGACCGAATATTCCCTTAAGAACACTAGCTTTCGGCTTCACCCAGTCTGAGGTACACGTCCGGATGACCCGGCAGTAACAATCGCAGAGGTGCTCCCTTTATGCCCTAGCCGAACTAACGGGAACATAGGGCATAAGCACAGGAGCCAGGCAACCCAGCTTGGCCAAAACTTAAGTCATATCGATGCATATAATGGTGAAGAAAAGGTACATATGGAAAAACGCATATGTGGCGAGCTTGATGCTCAAAGGATAATAGTAAGCTTCTGTACGAGAAGCCCCTAGGTAAAATGAACGTACATATGTAAAGATGTACGCATCAGGTAAGGACGGTCTAGCCGTACTAAAACCGTAAGGCTAAAGAGCAAAACAAAAAAAAGATAAAAAAAACAAGAAGAGAGAAAAATAACGTTAATAACAGGAGGGAAGAGACGAACACAGAGTTCGGCGCTAGGCATAAAATCATCGTAGTCTGGCCGCATTCTAGGGGTTCGGCTCTAGGTGATAGTCTGACGCATCGCACAAGCGGTACGCTCCTCCGGTGAGAACTTCATCAATGATGAAGGGACCCTCCCACTTGGGCTTGAGTTTGTCCTTTTTCTTCACCAATGTTATAAGTCTTGGCCCGCACTTCTCTGCTTTGGTATCTGCGAGCCTGCTGTTGATAAAATGCTGAATGGGCTTTTGCAACGCCGCGCTCCTCCTCCAAGGCATCTAGGATTTCCTGTCGATCAAGCTCGGCCTCTTTCTCTCTTCGTACATGCACACTCGAGGTGAGTCATGAATAATATCGCAGGGTAACACTGCTTCTGCACCGTACACCATGAAGAAAGGTGTATATCCAGTAGTGCGGTTGGGCGTGGTCTGTAGCCCCCAGAGTACGGAGTCAAGTTCCTTCACCCAGTGCATGTCTAATTCTTTCAAAGACCGCACTAGTCTAGGTTTGATGCCGCTCATAATAAGACCATTAGCCCGTTCGACTTGACCGTTTGTCTGTGGGTGATAGACCGAGGCGTAATCGAGCTTAATGCCTAGATTAGCACACCAGGTTTTCACTTCATCGGCTATGAAATTAGAGCCATTATTGGTTATTATGTTGTGTGGGACACCATAATGGTATACCACGCCAGATATGAAATCTATTACCGGCCCCACTTCAGCTGTTTTGACTGGTTTGGCCTCTATCCACTTAGTGAATTTATCCACCATGACCAGCAGATACTTTTTCTTATGGCTTCCTCCTTTAAGGGGTAAGACCATATCGAGTCCCCAGACCGCAAAAGGCCAAGTGATGGGGATTGTTTGTAAGGCAGTGGGGGCATATGGCTTTGGTTGGCGAAGAGTTGGCATTCGATGCAACGTTGGACAAGGTCCTGTGCATCTGTTCGGGTCGTCGGCCAATAAAACCCTGTACGGAAGGCCTTGCTAACAAGGGCCTGACCTGTGGCATGGTGACCGCCGAGTCTGGCGTGAATCTCAGCCAAGAGCTGCCGCTCCTCTTCCTGGGAGATACATCTTTGAAGAACTCCGGTAGCGCTTTTCTTATAGAGCTCTCCGTCATGAACCTTGTAGGCCTTTGAACGTCGGACAATGCAGCGGGCCTCATTCTGGTCCTCGGGAACCTCCTTCCTGTTAAGGTACGCCAGGAAGGGTTCGGTCCATGGGGCAATGACTGCCATGATAAGATGTGACGATGGTGTTATTTCGGTGGCTGAGCCTCCGATGATGTCGGTGTTTTCGGAATCTGGGGTTATGTTCGGATCCGGACTAGTGTTGCCGTTTTCCCCCTGCCACACCAGGATGGCTTAAAAAGCCTTTCCAGGAAGATATTAGGTGGAACGGGGTCGCACTTAGTGCTGATGCGAGCAAGAACGTCCGCCGCCTGATTACTTTCTCGAGCCACATGGTGGAACTCGAGCCCCTCGAACCGGGCCGATATTTTTATGATGGCATTACGGTAAGATGCCATCTTTGGATCTTTGGCGTCGAAGTCTCCATTTATTTGAGATATTGTAAGGTTTGAGTCCCCGCGCACTTCCAGGCGTTGTATGCCCATGGAGACGGCCATCCGGAAACCATGCAATAAGGCCTCGTATTCGGCAGCATTGTTGGAGTCTGTGTATAATATTTGGAGTACATACTGAACGACATCTCTAGTTGGTGACATCAAGACGACGCCCGCCCCTAGCCCTGCCAGCATTTTGGAGCCATCGAAATACATAACCCAATTGGAATATGTGCCATACTCTTTAGGGAGTTTGGCCTCTGTCCATTCGGCGATGAAGTCAGCTAGTACTTGGGATTTGATAGCTCGACGTGGTTTGTATGTAATATCAAATGGAAGGAGCTCAATGGCCCATTTGGCAATCCGGCCCGTGGCATCGCGGTTGTTTATAATGTCATTGAGTGGTACTTCGGAAGCCACCGTGATTGAACACTCCTGGAAGTAGTGGCGGAGCTTTCGGGATGCCATGAAAACCATGTATGCTATCTTTTGATAATGGGGGTACCGGGATTTGCATGGTGTAAGGACAGTGGATACGTAGTATACTGGCTTCTGAAGCAGGAATTTGTGTTCGTCCTGTTCTCGTTCGACGACGAGCACGACACTCACCACCTGATGTGTTGCCGATATGTATAACAACATCGGTTCGCCGATGTTCCACGCGGCCAGGTTTGGGTTGCTCGCAAGAAGGGTTTTTATTTCCTCTAGCCCGGCTGTTGCCGCGTCCGTCCACTTGAAGTGATCGGTTCGTCGTAGAAGGCGATAGAGTGGCAGTGCCTTTTCTCCCAATCTGGAGATAAAGCGGCTTAGAGCTGCCACGCAACCCGCGACCTTTTGGACTTGTTTGAGGCCTGTTAGCGTAGCCAATTGTGACAGAGCTCGGATTTTGGCTGGATTTGCTTCAATTCCTCTATTGGAAACGATGAAGTCCAGCAGTTTTTCGGCGGGGACACCAAAAACGCACTTTTCAGGATTGAGCTTAATGTCATACGCACGGAGGTTATCGAATGTGAGACATAAATCATCTATTAATGTTTCGACGCACCTGGTTTTGATGACGACATCGTCCATGTAAGCTTCAACTGTCTTGCCGATCTGTTTCTCCAGGCATGTTTGAATCATGCGTTGGTATGTGGCGCGGGCGTTCTTGTGCCTGAAGGGCATGTGTTGAAGCAGAATGGCCCATACGGGGTAATGAATGCTGTTGCAGCTTGATCAGACTCCTTCATTTTGATTTGATGATATCCGGAATATGCATCAAGAAAGCACGGTGAGTCGTGTCCTGCGGTAACATCAATGATCTGATCAATGCGGGGGAGGGGGAAGGGATCTTTAGGGCAAGCCTTATTGAGGTCTTTAAAATCGACGCACAACCGCCAGGATTTGTCCTTCTTTGGTACCATCACCAGGTTTGCCAGCCAGTCCAGATCTTTTATTTCTCTGCTGAATCCGGCCTCAATTAGCTTGGCTAGCTCCTCCCCCATAGCTTGACGTTTGGGTTCGGAAAAGCGCCGCAGTGTTTGCTTGACCGGTTTGTGTCCCTTTAATATATTGAGGCTGTGTTTGGCCAACTCGCATGGTATTCCTGGCATATCAGAAAGGTGCCAGGCGAATATATCCCAATTCTCGCGCAGGAACTCTCATAGCACGGCGTCCACCGTTGGGTCTAATTGTGCTCCGATGGATGCTGTCTTCTTGGGGTCCGTTGGATGGACTTGGAATTTGACTATTTCTTCTACTGGTTTGAAGGAGGTGGATTTGGGTCGTTTGTCTAGGACCACATCATCCCTGTCCACTGTGGAGCACAGCGCGGTTAATTCTTCGGCCACGAGGGCTTCCGATAATGCCTGGAGGGCTAAGGATGCGGTTTTATTCTCAATGCAGAGTGCCATGTCCGGATCACTGGCTAGAGTGATTATACCGTTGGGCCCAGGCATCTTAAGTTTCATGTATCCATAATGGGGTACCGCTTGGAAGCGCATAAATGCATCTCGCCCTAAGAGGGCGTGATATCCGCTGTTGAAAGGGGCCACTTGGAAGGTTATTTCTTCGGAGCGATAATTCTCCGGCGTGTCGAATACCATGTCGATTGTTATTTTTCCCGCACAAGCGGTGATACGACTGGGAATAATTCCTCGGAAGGTCGTGTTGCTTTTCTCAATGTGACTCCTGTCTATTTCCATTTTGTAGAGTGTATCTTCGTAAATGAGGTTTAGTCCGCTGCCGCCGTCCATGAGGACCTTGGTGAGCTGAAAGTCGTCCATGATTGGACTGAGGACCAAGGCGTCTGGTGCTCGGACTGTCCTGTATTTTGGCTCGTCGCCGGCATTAAAGGTTATATCTGTGTCATTCCAAGGGTTTATGCTGCTATTTGACAGACTTCGGTGAGTCCGCGTAGTGCTCTCTTGCGCCTATTGTTTGAGGCGAATGTCTCGAATACCGTTAGTACTTTGGGGTCATTGTCTTCTGGAGGGTGTTGTTCTGGGTTATTCTTGGTGAGGATATCCTCGCCGCTCTTGGCCAGTTGCCGGAGTATCCAACATGCTCCAAGGCTATGTGTTGGTATGTTATCCGGTGTTGCGTGTATTTTGCATGGCCCATCGAGCCATCCTTCCAGAATGGTTCCGAGCCCCATACTGGACCTGTATTTTTTCTTTACTATTGAGCCGGGCGTGTTGCAAGGGTGCGCCATTTTCGCCTGAATGAGGGGTTGAGTGGAGACCGATGATTCCCAACGAGCTGGTTGAGTTTTCCAGGCGCTTTCAATTGCACTGTACTTCTGTACGATAGTTGCCAAGTCAGTGAAGTGTAGGATGCGACAGCGGTTGATGGCGTTGAGGATTCCCTCGTCCCTGCAATTGTTGCGGAACACTGAGATCGCCTCCTCATCGCTGCAATCTTTAATCTTGTTTTTGACAAGAAGGAATCTGGCCTAGAAGTGGTGGATCGTTTCCTGGTAATGTTGTTTTATGCTCATGAGAGCGCTTGTATTCGGGTGGGTTAGTGGATTTCAATCTGAACCCTGCCCCAGTTGTGGATCCGGAGTCTGAAGGTCTTTCGAACTTAGTAGATCAGGCTCCGGGATGTCCGCTACTTTCTTAGGCCCGTCGTCCGATTCTATGTTTGGAGGGCAGGATGCTTCGCCTCGCGGGTAGGCGTCTGGCTCTTAGAGACCGGAGGTCCAGACATAATATGTCCTTAATATGGAGGGAGAGTTATCTACTCGCTCCTCGACTACCGCTATCTGGTGGGTGATTGGCAGAGATTTGATTTCTCTCTGATCGGGTTTAAGCCCAATCCGATCGTAGTCTGTAGCGACCCCCAAGGCGGTGATGCGATCTAGGAGCTCATTTAAAGATGAAAGCTCTGCTGGATCCATCTGCTTGGAGTGTTCGGAGTCGATACGAAGGGGATTTTCGATGACCCAAGAGGTCATCGTCGGTTTAATGACCGAACGGGCGGTCATGGTAAAGCTGCCCAGCCGGAGGGTTTGTCCTGGAGCCAGCATTCCTCCGATGGTGATATTATCCTTGAAAACAAGGCGAGACATCAATCTTGTTGTCAACGGCACAGTGGAACTCTCAATGAAAGCACCAATGTCGGTGTCAAAACCGGTGGATCTCGGGTAGGGGGCCTCGAACTGTGCGTCTAAGGTCGATGGTAACAGGAGACAAGGGACACGATGTTTACCCAGGTTTGGGCCCTCTCTATGGACGTAATACCCTATGTCCTGCTTGATTGATATTGATGAATATGAGTATTACAAGAGTTGATCTACCTCGAGATCGAATGGCTAAACCCTAGAGGTCTAGCTTGTATGTCTATGATAATGAGTCTCTCCTATCCGAACTAAGTCCTCCGGTTTATATAGACACCGGGAGGATCTAGGGTTACACAAGGTCGGTTACAAAGAAAGGAATCTACATATCCGGTCACCAAGCTTGCCTTCCACGCCAAGGAGAGTCCCATCCGGACATGGGTACAGTCTTCGGACTTCGTATCTTCATAGCCCATCAGTCTGGACGATGGCTAAAAGGCCGGACGCCCGAGGACCCCTTAGTCCAGGACTCGCTCACTAGGCTCATCAAGTTTAACCCCGAGTATTCTACAGGTTCAAAACTGGCTTGCACCTGCTGTATGTGAGCATAGAGCTTATCACACCCGATCATCACGTGGTGTCTCAGCACGACGAACTGTAGCAATGGTGCATACTCAGGGAGAACACTTATACCTTCAAATTTAGTGAGGGATCATCTTATAATGCTACCGCCATACTAAGAAAAATAATATGCATAAAGCATAAACATCACATGCAATCAAAATAAGTGATATGATATGGCCATCATCATCTTGTGCCTTTGATCTCCATCTCCAAGGCACCGTCATGATCATCATCGTCACCGGCTTGACACCTTGATCTCCATCGCAGCATCGTTGTCGTCTTGCCAACTTTTGCTTCTATGACTATCGCTACCACTTAGTGATAAAGTAAAGCAATTACATGGTGATTTCATTTCATACAATAAAGCGACAACCATAAGGCTCCTGCCAGTTGCCGATAACTTTTAGAAAACATGATCATCTCATACAACAATTTACATATCATCACGTCTTGACCATATCACATCACAACATGCCCCGCAAAAACAAGTTAGACGTCCTCTACTTTGTTGTTGCAAGTTTTACGTGGCTGCTACGGGCTTCTAGCAAGAATCGTTCTTACCTACGCATCAAAACCACAATGATTTTTCATCAAGTGTGATGTTTTAACCTTCAACAAGGACCAGGCGTAGTCAAACTCGATTCAACTAAAGTTGGAGAAACAGACATCCGCCAGCCACCTGTGTGCAAAGCACGTCGGTAGAACCAGTCTCATGAACACGGTCATGTAATGTCGGTCCAGGCCGCTTCATCCAACAATACCGCCGAAACAAAGTAAGACGTTGCTGGTAAGCAGTATGACTATTATCGCCCACAACTCTTTGTGTTCTACTCGTTGATATAACATCTACGCATAAACCTGGCTCTAGTACCACTGTTGGGGAACACAGTATTTCAAAATTTTATCTACGATCACGCAAGATCTATCTAGGAGATGCATAGCAACGAGCGGGGAGAGTGTGTCCATGTACCCTCGTAGACCGAAAGCGGAAGCGTTTAGTAACGTGGTTGATCTAGTCAAACGTCTTCGCGATTCAAGCGATCCAGGCACCGAACGTACGGCACCTCCGTGTTCAGCACACGTTCGTCTCGATGACGTCCCTCGATCTCTTGATCCAGCTGAGGACGATGGAGAGTTCTGTCAGCATGACAGCGAGGCGACGATGATGATGAAGTTACCGGCGTAGGGCTTCGCCTAAGCACTACAACGATATGACCGAGGTGTGTAACTGTGGAGGGGGCACTGCACACGGCTAAGAGAAGACTTGGTGTGTCTTTGGGTGCCCCCTCCCACGTATATAAAGGGGGGAGAGGAGGCCGGCCCTAGAGGGGGCGCGCCAAGGGGGGAGTCCTACTTGGTGATACGTCTCCAACGTATCTATAATTTTTGATTGTTCCATGTTATTATATTATCAACCTTGGATGTTTTATATGCTATTTTATATGATTTTTGGGACTAACCTATTAACCTAGAGCCCAGTGCCAGTTTCTGTTTTTCCTTGTTTTAGAGTATTGCAGAAAAGGAAAATCAAACAGGGTCCAATTGACCTGAAACTTCACGGAACTTATTTTTGGACCAGAAGAAGCCCACGGAGTATCGGAGTTGGACCAGGAGAATCCTGGGCTTCCCATGAGGGTGGGGGTGCGCCCACCCCCCTGGGCGTGCCCCCCTATCTCGAGGACAGCCCGGAGGTCCACCGACATACTTCTTCCTCCCATATATACCCATATACCCTAAAAACTTTGGGGAGCAGAATAGATCGGGAGTTCCGCCGCCAGAAGCCTTCGTAGCCACCGAAAACCAATCTAGACCCGTTTCGGCACCCTGCCGGAGGGGGAAATCCCTCTCCGGTGGCCATCTTCATCATCCCGGTGCTCTCCATGACGAGGAGGGAGTAGTTCTCCCACGGGGCTGAGGGTATGTACCAGTAGCTATGTGTTTGATCTCTCTCTCTCGTGTTCTTGAGGTGGCATAATCTTGATGTATTGCGAGCTTTGATATTATTGTTGGATCTTATGATGTTTCTCCCCCTCTACTCTCTTGTAATGGATTGAGTTTTCCCTTTGAAGTTATCTTATCGGATTGAGTCTTTAAAGATTTGAGAACACTTGATGTATGTCTTGCGTGGGATAACCGTGGTGAAAATGGGTTATTCTATTGATTCACTTGATGTATGTTTTGGTGATCAACTTGCGGGTTCCACCCATGAACTTATGCATAGGGGTTGGCACACGTTTTCATCTTGACGCTCCGGTAGAAACTTTGGGGCACTCTTTGAAGTACTTTGTGTTGGTTTGAATAGATGAATCTGAGATTGTGTGATGCATATCGTATAATCATACCCACGGATACTTGAGATGACATTGGAGTATCTAGGTGACATTAGGGTTTTGATTGATTTGTGTCTTAAGGTGTTATTCTAGTATGAACTCTAGGATAGATTGAACGGAAAGAATAGCTTCATGTTATTTTACTACGGACTCTTGTATAGATCGATCAGAAAGAATAACTTTGAGGTGGTTTCATACCCTACCATAATCTCTTCATTTGTTCTCCGCTATTAGTGACTTTGGAGTGACTCTTTGTTGCATGTTGAGGGATAGTTATGTGATCCAATTATGTTATTATTGTCGAGAGAACTTGCACTAGTGAAAGTATGAACCCTAGGCCTTGTTTCCTAGCATTGCAATAATGTTTGTGCTCACTTTTATCATTAGTTACCTTGCTGTTTTTATATTTTTAGATTACAAAAACATATATCTACCATCCATATTGCACTTGTATCACCATCTCTTCGCCGAACTAGTGCACCTATACAATTTACCATTGTATTGGGTGTGTTGGGGACACAAGAGACACTCTGTTATTTGGTTGCAGGGTTGTTTGAGAGAGACCATCTTCATTCTACGCCTCCCACGGATTGATAAACCTTAGGTCATCCACTTGAGGGAAATTTGCTACTGTCCTACAAACCTCTGCACTTGGAGGCCCAACAACGTCTACAAGAAGAAGGTTGTGTAGTAGACATCAAGCTCTTTTCTGGCGCCGTTGCCGGGGAGGTTAGCGCTTGAAGGTATATCTTTAGATCTTGCAATCAAATCTTTTTGTTTCTTGTTTTAGCACTAGTTTAGTTTATAAAAGAAAACTACAAAAAAATATGGAATTGAGTTTGCCTCATACGCTTCATCTTTTTAATATCTTTCGTGAGTATGATGGAAAGGAAAATTGTGCACAAGTGTTCGAAGAAGAATGCATTAAAATGTTTGGCACTAAATCTTTGTATGATGAGCATGAATGCAATGTTGTTAGTATGAATTCCTTGAATATCTATGATACTAATGATATGCAAAGCTACAATCTTGGGGACACTATGTTTAATGAGGATGATATTTTTAGTCTCTCAAGTTTCGATATGCAAATTTATAATGATGATAGCATGCCTCCTACTTATGATGATTATATTGATGAAAGTGGGTTTGGAAGAGTGTCAACTTTAGGAAGTAATGATCCCACTATTTTGGAGGATGTTGAATCTTATTATGATTATTATGAAAGTGGATTTGGAGAGGTCATGACTTTATTTAGTGATGATTCCAGTATCTTGGAAGAGGTTTCAATCGATTATGATGAGAACAAAGTTGCTACTTATGATAATTATTGTGATGATACATATGCTATAAAAGTAGTGATGATTATATTTATAAAACTTGTCATGATTATGATTACCCTTTTTCTGAACATTACTCTTTTAATGTGGAAACAATTTATAGTATTCGAGTCTCTTATGATACTCCCACTATTCCGAATGAGAAGAATTTTTCTTATTGGAGAGTAATAAAATTTCTATGCTTGTAGATCATGAAAAGAATGATTTAGGTGCTGGTAATATTTTTGAATTCATTCATGATGCTACTGAAAATTATTATGAGGGAGGAACATATGCTTGTAGGAATTGCAATAATATCAAGTTTCCCCTCTATGTGCTTAAAATTTCGGAGTTATGCTTGTTTTACCTTCCTATGCAAGTTGATTCTTGTTCACACAAGTTGTTTGCTCACAAAATCCCTATGCATAGGAAGTGGGTTAGACTTAAATGTGATAGTCATATTCTTCATGATGCTCAATTCTTATCTTTTATGTGAGCATCGTTGAAATCATCATGCCTAGCTAGGGGCGTTAAACGATAGCGCTTGTTGGGAGGCAACCTAATTTTTATTTTTGTTCCTTGATTTTTGTTCCTGTTTAGTAATAAATAATTCATCTAGCCTCTGTTTAGATGTAGTTTTATGTTTTAATTAGTGTTTGTGCCAAGTAGAACCTTTGGGAAGACTTGGGGAAAGTCTTTGCGATCATGCTGTAAAAAACAGAAACTTTAGCGCTCATGAGATTTGCTGCCATTTTTTATTGGAGAGTGATATTTAGTTAATTATTTTTTAATATGATTAATAGATAAATTCCTCACGTCTAGCAATTCATTTTAGAATTTTTGGGGTTCCCGAAGTATACATTTGATCCAGATTACTACAGACTGTTCTGTTTTTGACAGATTCTGTTTTCTATATGTTGTTTGCTTATTTTGATGAATCTATGTCTAGTAAAAGAGTTTATAAACCATAGAGAAGTTGGAATACAGTAGATATTACACCAATATGAATTTAAAATGAGTTCACAACAGTACCTAAGTGGTGATTTATTTTCTTATACTAACGGAGCTTACAAGTTTTCTGTTAAGTTTTGTGTTGTGAAGTTTTCAAGTTTTGGGTAAAGATTCGATGGACTATGGAATAAGGAGTGGCAAAAGCCTAAGCTTGGGGATGCCCCGGAAGGCATCCCCTCTTTTGTCTTTGTTCATCGGTAACTTTACTTGGAGCTATATTTTTATTCACCACATGATATGTGTTTTGCTTGGAGCGTCAATTTATTTTATTTTGTTTTGCTTGTTGTTTGAATAAAGTATCAAGATCTGGAATTCTTAAATGTTAGAGAGTCTTCACATAGTTGCATAATTATTCGACTACTCATTGATCTTCACTTACATCTTTCGGAGTAGTTTGTCATTTGCCCTAGTGTTTCACTTATATCTTTTAGAGCACGGTGGTGGTTTTATTCTATAGAAATAATTGATCTCTCATGCTTCACTTATATTATTTTGAGAGTCCTAAACAGCATGGTAATTTGCTTTGGTTATGAATTTAGCCTAATATGATGGGCATCCAAGAGGGATATAATAAAAACTTTCATATAAAGTGCATTGAATACTATGAGAAGTTTGATACTTGATGATTGTTTTGAGATATGAGGATGGTAATATTAGAGTCATGCTAGTGAGTAGTTGTGAATTTGAGAGATACTTGTGTTAAAGTTTGTGATTCATGTAGCATGCACGTATGGTGAACCGTTATGTGCTGAAGTCAGAGCATGATTTATTTATTGATTGTCTTCCTTATGAGTGGCGGTCGGGGACGAGCGGTGGTCTTTTCCTACCAATCTATCCCCCTAGGAGCATGCGCGTAGTACTTTGTTTCGATAACTAATAGATTTTTGCAATAAGTATGTGAGTTCTTTATGACTAATGTTGAGTCAATGGATTATACGCACTCTCACCCTTCCACCATTGCTAGCCTCTCTAGTACCGCACAACTTTCGCTGGTACCATAAACCCACCATATATCTTCCTCAAAACAACCACCATACCTTCCTAATATGGCATTTCCATATCCATTCCGAGATATATTTCCATGCAACTTTCCACCGTTCCATTATTATGACACGCTTCATCATTGTCATATTGCTTTGCATGATCATGTAGTTGACATCGTATTTGTGGCAAAGCCACCGTTCATAATTCTTCCATACATGTCACTCTTGAGTCATTGCACATCCCGGTACACCGCCGGAGGCATTCATATAGAGTCATATTTTGTTCTAAGTATCGAGTTGTAATTCTTGAGTTGTAAGTAAATAAAAATGTGATGATCATCATTATTAGAGCATTGTCCCAGTGAGGAAAGGATGATGGAGACTATGATTCCCCCATAAGTCGGGATGAGACTCTGGACGAAAAGAAAAAGAAAAAAAAAGAGGCCATAAAAAAGAGAAAAGGCCCAAATAAAAAAATAAAAAAATAAAAAATGAGAGAAAGAATGAGAGAAAAAGAGAGAAGGGGCAATGTTACTATCCTTTTACCACACTTGTGCTTCAAAGTAGCACATGATCTTCATGATAGAGAGTCTCCTATGTTGTCACTTTCATATACTAGTGGGAATGTTTCATTATAGAACTTGGCTTGTATATTCCAATGATGGGCTTCCTCAAAATGCCCTAGGTCTTTGTGATCAAGTGAGTTGGATGCACACCCACTAGTTTCTCTTGTTGAGCTTTCATACATTTATAGCTCTAGTGCATCCGTTGCATGTCAATCCCTACTCACTCACATTGATATCTATTGATGGGCATCTCCATAGCCTGTTGATACGCCTAGTTGATGTGAGACTATCTTCTCCTTTTTGTCTTCTCCACAACCACCATTCTATTCCACCTATAGTGCTATGTCCATAGCTCACGCTCATGTATTGCGTGAAGATTGAAAAAGTTTGAGAACATCAAAAGTATGAAACAATTGCTTGGCTTGTCATCGGGGTTGTGCATGATTTAAATATTTTGTGTGGTGAAGATAGAGCATAGCCAGACTATATGATTTTGTAGGGATAGCTTTCTTTGGCCATGTTATTTTGAGAAGACATGATTACTTGGTTAGTATGTTTGAAGTTTTATTATTTTTATGTCAATATTAAAATTTTGTCTTGAATCTTATGGATCTGAATATTTTTGCCACAATAAAGAGAACTACATGGATAAATATGTTAGGTAGCATTCCACATCAAAAATTCTGTTTTTATCATTTACCTACTCGAGGACGAGCAGGAATTAAGCTTGGGGATGCTGATACGTCTCCAACGTATCTATAATTTTTTATTGTTCCATGCTATTTTATTATCAACCTTGGATGTTTTATATGCATTTATATCCTATTTTATATGATTTTTGGGACTAACCTATTAACCTAGAGCCCAGTGCCAGTTTCTGTTTTTTCCTTGTTTTAGAGTATCGCAGAAAAGGAAAATCAAACGGAGTCCAATTGACCTGAAACTTCACGGAACTTATTTTTGGACCAGAAGAAGCCCACGGGGTATTGGAGTTGGACCAGGAGAGTCCCGGGCTACCCACGAGGGTGGGGGCGCACCCACCCCCTGGGCGCGCCCCCTGCCTCGTGGACAGCCGGAGGTCCACCGACGTACTTATTCCTCCCATATATACCCATATACCCTAAAACTTCGGGGAGCAGAATAGATCGTGAGTTCCGCCGCCAGAAGCCTGCGTAGCCACCGAAAACCAATCTAGACCCGTTTCGGCACCCTGCCGGAGGGGGAAATCCCTCTCCGGTGGCCATCTTCATCATCCGGTGCTCTCCATGACGAGGAGGGAGTAGTTCTCCCTCAGGGCTGAGGGTATGTACTAGTAGCTATGTGTTTGATCTCTCTCTCTCTCGTGTTCTTGAGGTGGTACAATCTTGATGTATCGCGAGCTTTGCTATTATAGTTGGATCTTATGATGTTTCTCCCCATCTAATCTCTTGTAATGGATAGAGTTTTCCCTTTGAAGTTATCTTATCGGATTGAGTCTTTAAGGATTTGAGAACACTTGATGAATGTCTTGCGTGGGATAACCGTGGTGACAATGGGTTATTCCATTGATTCACTTGATATATGTTTTGGTGATCAACTTGCGGGTTCCACCCATGAACCTATGCATAGGGGTTGGCACACGTTTTCATCTTGACTCTCCGGTAGAAACTTTGGGGCACTCTTTGAAGTACTTTGTGTTGGTTTGAATAGATGAATCTGAGATTGTGTGATGCATATCGTATAATCATACCAGCGGATACTTGAGGTGACATTGGAGTATCTAGGTGACATTAGGGTTTTGATTGATTTGTGTCTTAAGGTGTTATTCTAGTACGAATTCTAGGATAGATTGAACGGAAAGAATAGCTTCATGTTATTTTACTACGGACTCTTGAATAGATCGATCAGAAAGAATAACTTTGAGGTGGTTTTGTACCCTACCATAATCTCTTTGTTTGTTCTCCGCTATCAGTGACTTTGGAGTGACTCTTTGTTGTATGTTGAGGGATAGTTATGTGATCCAATTATGTTATTATTGTTGAGAGAACTTGCACTAGTGAAAGTATGAACCCTAGGCCTTGTTTCCTAGCATTGCAATACCGTTTGTGCTCACTTTTATCATTATTACCTTGCTGTTTTTATATTTTCAGATTACAAAAACATATATCTACCATCCATATTGCACTTGTATTATCATCTCTTCTCCGAACTAGTGCACCTATACAATTTACCATTGTATTGGGTGTGTTGGAGACACAAGAGACTCTATGTTATTTGGTTGCAGGGTTGTTTGAGAGAGACCATCTTCATCCTACGCCTCCCACGGATTGATAAACCTTAGGTCATCCACTTGAGGAAAATTTGCTACTGTCCTACAAACCTCTGCACTTGGAGGCCCAACAACGTCTACAAGAAGAAGGTTGTGTAGTAGACATCACTTGGACTCCCGGTCCAAGTAGGATCCCCCCCTTTACTTTCTTAAGAAGGGGGAAGGGGGAAAGAGAAGGAGGAGAAGAAGGAAAGGCCCACCCAACCCTAGTCCAATTCGGTTTGGGCTTGGGGAGGCGCCTCCACCTAGCCGCCTCCTTCCTCTCTCCTCAAGGGCCCATGAAGGCCCATTAACCCCCCGGGGGGTTCCGGTAACCTCTCAGTACTCCGAAAAATGTCCGAACCTTTCCGAAACCATTCTGGTGTCCAAACATAACCTTCCAATATATCAATCTTTATGTCTCGGCCATTTCGAGACTCCTCGTCATGTCCATGATATCATCCAGGACTCCAAACAAACTTCGGTCATCATATCACATAACTCATAATACAAATCGTCATTGAATGTTAAGCGTGCGAAACCTACGGGTTCGAGAACTTTGTAGACATGACCGAGACACATCTTCAGTCAATAACCAATAGCAGAACCTGGATGCTCATATTGGCTCCTACATATTCTACGAAGATCTTTATTGGTCAAACCGCATAACAACATACGTTGTTCCCTTTGTCATCGGTATATTATAAGGATGGCAATTTTACTCATGGTCATGGATACCCATGGATATCTGACCCAAATGGATAGGGTTTGGATATGGTTTTATGCCCATGGGTGATGCCCAAACCTAACCCGATTACTCATGGGTAGGGCATGGATATAATCTTGTACTCGTGGATATACCCAAACCCGACCCGATAGTATGCATTAATGGGCAAAAATATGCTATCCCTACGCCACAGTCACATGTCACACTGCAGTTTTACACTTTGTTATGTAGAACATGCAAAAGAAATTGCGCAATCCCCACCATGACTTTTATTAGTTGACATTCAATCCCCACTAACACACTCTAGCGCTCCTTCCCTTGTTTTTATCTCCTCATTAAATGACTCATCATTCCCATCTTTTAGAAAAAAATACTAAATGATATTAGGTTGTCAGTGGATGTTGATTTACCATAAGTTGATGTTTACAATAAGTGAAGCCTAACTTGCCACGAGGTGAAGAATGGAAGATCTTATGTCTTATTTATATGTCTTTAGAGGACCCAATGGATATCGAGTGGGTACGGATATCCATTGGGTTTGAACATGGACACAATTTTTCACCCATGGATTCTTTCATGGGCGGGCAAAGACTGTCTTCATGGATATGGATATGGATTTGATATTGTTCAACCCGATCCAAACCCGACCCATTGCCATCCTTAGTATGTTACTTGCCCGAGATTCGATCTTTGTTATCATCATACCTAGTTCAATCTCGTTACTGATAACCCACAAGTATAGGGGATCGCAACAGTTTTCTAGGGTAGAGTATTCAACCCGAATTTATTGATTCGACACAAGGGGAGCCAAAGAATATTATCAAGTATTAGCAGCTGAGTTGCCAATTCAACCACACCTGGAAAACTTAATATCTGCAGCAAGGTATTTAGTAGAAAAGTAGTATGATAGTAGCGGTAACGGTGGCAAAAGTAATAGTGTTGGTTTTATAGTGATTGTAACAGTAGCAACGGAAAAGTAAATAAGCAAAGATCAATATGTGAAAAGCTCGTAGGCAACAGATCGGTGATGGATAGTTATGTCGGATGCGATTCCTAATGCAATAGTTATAACATAGGGTGACATAGAACTAGCTACAGTTCATCAATGTAATGTAGGCATGTATTCCGAATATAGTCATGCGTGCTTATGGAAAAGAACTTGCATGACATCTTTTGTCCTACCCTCCCGTGGCAGCGGGGTCCTATTGGAAACTAAGGGATATTAAGGCCTCCTGTCGGTGTCAAAACCGACGGATCTCAGGTAGGGGGTCCCGAACTGTGCGTCTAAGACGGATGGTAACAGGAGACAGGGAACATGATGTTTTACCCAGGTTCGGGCCCTCTTGATGGAGGTAAAACCCTATGTCCTGCTTGATTAATATTGATGATATGGGTAGTACAAGAGTAGATCTACCATGAGATCAGAGAGGCTAAACCCTAGAAGCTAGCCTATGGTATGATTGTATGTTATTGTGTCCTACGGACTAAAACCCTCTGGTTTATATAGACACCGGAGAGGGTTAGGGTTACACAAGGTCGGTTACAAAGGAGGAGATATCCATATCCGTACTGCCTAGCTTGCCTTCCACGCCAAGTAGAGTCCCATCCGGACATGAGACGAAGTCTTCAATCTTGTATCTTCATAGTCCAACAGTCCGGCCAAAGGATATAGTCCGGCTGTTCGGAGACCCCCTAATCCAGGACTCCCTCAGTAGCCCCTGAACCAGGCTTCAATGATGATGAGTCCGGCGCGCAGTGTTGTCTTCGGCATTGCAAGGTGGGTTCCTCCTCCGAACACATCACGGAAGAATTTGAATACAAGGATAGTGTCCGACCCTGCAAAATAAGTTCCACATACCACCGTAGAGAGAATAATATTTCCACAAATCTAATTTGCCGACTTGTTTTGGAAACACGACATTGTGTCATGGCCCGGTGATTATTAGAACCGTTTCCTTTAACTAGCCCCGCACATAACGCGAGGCTGTTTTTTGACATGTCTTGTCAAAGCAGAGATCGTGTCCCCTTATCACGGGATTCTCATCAATACGGGCGTGGGTAACCCAACCGCGCCATCGATTGCTGCACTTGGGGGGTAAGCGAGTTTTACCAGGATAGTGGGGACGCATAGTTTCGTCCGCCCATATAAAGGGATAAGGATTCACCTTCCCATCCACGCCTTCTTCCTCCTTTGCTCATCCATTTTCGCACACTCGAGCTCCAGCGCCCAAGTCCGCATTTCCCACCTCGACCTTCTCCAACCATGTCCGGAGCGGGAGGCAAGTGGATGGTCTCCTCCGTCACGGAGGGACACATCAAGAAGCTGAGGAGAGCTAGATACCTTCCCGACGACATCACGCACCGGCTCCCAGATGAGGGGCAGCTCATCCCCACCCCCAGGCCCCATGAGAGGGTAGTGTTCCTTACCCATTTCCTCCGCGGACTAGGATTCCCTCTCCACCCATTCGTCCGGGGGCTCATGTTCTACTACGGCCTGGATTTCCACGATCTGGCCCCGAACTTCATCCTCAACATCTCGACGTTTATCGTCGTGTGCGAGGCCTTCCTCCGCATCAAGCCCCACTTCGGCTTATGGCTGAAGACCTTCAATGTCAAGCCGAAGGTAGTGAGCAGCCGCCAGGCGGAGTGCGGAGGTGCCATGGTGGGCAAGATGCCCAACGTCACATGGCTCGAGGGCTCCTTCGTGGAGACCATAAAGGGGTGGCAATCAGGGTGGTTCTACATCACCGAGCCGCATGACCCTAAATGGGCAGCGGCCCCCGAGTTCCGATCTGGCATCCCCACGTGGCTCACCTCCTGGCAAGAGAAGGGCCTGTCCTGGGGTAGTTCGGGAGAGCTGACCGGACTCCAAACATGTATTAAAAACATGGTGAACAAGAAGCTCAAACTCATCAACGTAGTCCAGGTCATGCTCGTCCGCTGGATCCTTCCGTGCCAACAACGGGCTTTCAACTTGTGGGAGTTTGACCCGGCCCAGCACCGAACTCTAAACAGGGTCTTTGATACAACTCACGAGGATGCCTGGAAGGTGCTATTCAAGGGTGTCGAGGTTCCCCCTCCCACTACCGAGGATCGTGGATTCTGCGCGAAGCGCCGAGCCAGCGTGGTAGGCTTTTTTACCTCTCACGGGATACTTGTTTTTCGTAGTTTGACTCTATGCGGGATCTAAGCTCCCGTACCTTTGACAGGACTGGCAGGAGACGGCCGAACAGATCGACTGTCCGGCTCCTTTGCCCGAAGGCCCAGCAGACGCTCTCCTGACGAAGATGCTGACTCCGGCTCCTTACAAGGTGCCGGAGAAGACCAAGAAGGCCAAGGGAACCCGAAAGAGTTCCCAACGCCAGGCGTCATCAGACTCATCGTTTGATAACTCTGCGACACACTCCTCCCCCGAAGACGAGGAGGAATAAGAAGATGCTCCCCCTTCAGTTGGGGAGACAAGAAAAGGAAGGCCGCCCCAACTGGGGAGGCCGAAGGGTCCAAGAAGGGAAGGACTCTCCTTCGGGACAGTTCCACCACCGCCGCCGAAGGCGAAGACGAGTGGCTGCTCAGGGCCAAGCCCTTGGCGAAGTCGTAAGTATTCGAATACCAGAGTAACTCATAGCATTCCTTTGTCGCACTGCTTCTCCTAATGCCGAATATGATTATGCAGGCCGCCACAAGCCCGTATCGATGTATCGTCGGACGGCTCCCTGGGCTCGTCGAATATGGATAGCGATCCACTTCCGACCGCCACCTCCCCTTGCCCTGCGGACGACACCGAGGTATTGTCTCAAGAGGCACCGGGTCGAGGGGAGACAGTCCCGGAGGCGCCTCAAGGCGACCTTCCGGACTCCGGGAGCAGAGGGAACAAGGCCCCTGAGGGCTCCGAGTTCGGCCCTCAGCCGAACACCGCGTCGGAACCTCCAGTGGTTCCGGGCTCGGGCAGGCGGCCTCCTTCCAAGAGGGGCAAGACGCCTGTGCCGGTGACCTCTGTCCATCCAGAGGCGCCGGACAATCTGCTAGGAGCGCTTCACAGCGTTTCCATCGACGAGGAGCACCGTACTATTATGAGTGCGGTGGTCCAGAAGGTTCAGTCCGCCAAGAGCGGATTGACTGAAGCCTGTGCTAGCCTTCTAACAGGCTTTGAGGTAAGTGTTTAAAATATAGGAAAAATATTACCGCATAGACAGTAGCCCCTGATGCTCTGTTCGGTGTTCACAAAGAAAAGCCGAACAGAGGATCAAACAATATCGCAGGAGTCTAATATAAGTATGTCAATATGTGTATGCAGGCTTCGCTGCTGGCATCTGCCGCACTGACTGTAGAGGTCACCACACTGAAGCAGGACCTTAAAGGGTCCAAGGACGAGCTCGGCTTGCCAAGAGGCAGCTCGAGGAGAACAAAGGTAAGTAGTACCTAGTCTATGGAGATGTATAAAAAGAATGCGATTGCAAAATGACAGGATCGTCATGAATTTGCCAGGGGCCACGACCGAAGTGGCGACCCTAAAACAAAGCGATGTCCGAGGCCAAAGATAAGGCGGCCAAGGAGTGCACCGAGCGGGAAAGGCAAGAGGTTCGGGTGGGCGAGGTGCAGCAAGAGCTCCAGGCTCTCGTGACGAAGCACGAGGCGTTGGAGCTTGACTCAAAGACACGAGAGTCTGAGCTTGCCGCGGCCCTCGAGAGCGCAAAGAGTGCCAAGGCCAAAGCCCAAAAGTCCCTCCAAGAGATTGACGCGATGAAGAAAATAGCGGCGGGTAAGGCATTCTATATGCAAAGCAAGCATGTGAGAGTAAATTACCTATTACTTACCCGAATCCGGAGCTCTCCAGGAGCATTCGCAGATTTGCACCGCAGCGTGTCGGATGCCGCACAGTTTTACTAGGCCGAGGAGGGGAGCTCAACGAAGAAGCTGTTCTGGTCTCAGTATACTGGGACAGAACACCCGATGCCTCTGAGCGACCAGCTAAAGCAGCTGGTCGAGCTACACAAGGCGGCCGAACAGGCCATGAAGGGCCTTATAGTCCGGCTGTGGCCTGGCGACGCCCTTCCGAACAGCTACTTCGGCCTGGTGAGGCGGCTTGTGGATGCCTACCCTTGGCTGGAAGTCGTCAAGCGGTCTGTCTGCATCGAAGGTGCACACCGGGCTTTCGCCCGTGTGAAGGTGCAATGGGCCAAGCTAGACGTCGTGAAGCTGATGAAGGAAGGACCACCGTAGGGCAAGGAGCATCGCACCCCCGAAATTTATTATGAGGGTGTCCTGAATGGTGCCCGTCTTGTAGCGGACGAATGTACAAAGGATGTAATATTTGAGTGAACTTGCTCGTGTGATCCTGTATGATGAAAACTTGTTTCATTTGCGCTATTCAACGCTTGTTTGAATTTAAAATATTACCTTCTGTTTGGCTGTTTATCCAATCTGAGAGATGGCTAGTCCTCGGATTCTGCCCCCATGCCGCAAGTGCTGGGGTGTCCGGGATAAACCTGAGCACTCTTGTTCCTATTTTTGGGTCCTTCGAGGGAGGTGCTCAGCACAGCGAACAAGGCAACCGGACTAATAATGCTTTATCACTCTCACTTAGCCATAGAATTCTATAATTTTAAATTTCGGCAAAGCCCCTGGTATTCGGAAGGCCGAATTCGGGGCGCGATACACGCCTTTAAGCCGGACAGGACCGGCTCCTCGCTCTAAGCGGCATAAGTCTTTAGGGACTCGAAACCTCGCCGAACAGCGACCAATCTCTCGCCTTATCATGACAGTCAGTTTTAGCTTTCTCTACTTAGGTGCTTAGCCCAGCATAACCGGGGCACAATCGCAGTAGTTCTCCTAGTGCTACCTTAGCCGATAGACCGGAACATAAGGTACCAAAACATAGGAGCCGGGCAAACCCAAGATTTGACCAAAGACATGATTCAGAGCTGATGCATATAATGCTATAAGTTTGGGGTGCCGCACTTGTGAAAGTGTTCGGACTTCTCACACCATATTGTGAGGTACTTAAGCCCCTGGTGTATTGGCCGTACCAAAGTGTACGGTTGCAAGGCGTCATTAATGAACATATATATATATATAAAGAAGAATGCAATAATAGTCTTAATGCTATGCATTGTTTATTCAAAAAGGTGCGTTAAAGCAGAATGATACAGATAGTGCGATAAGCAGAAGGTAGGACTATGTCCCTTCCAAGGGCAAGGTGAGGAATAGTATTAAAGCAAATATTTCACTCGTTATCGTAATCCACCTGGGAGTTCTGTGGTGTGACGTAGCTTTCTGCCTCCTTGGTTGCTGCATCATGTGTTCGGCAATCATGCTGCCGGACAGGGTTTCCAGAGATGAAAGTCCTGAAAGAGAAAAAATAACGAAGCGGGAAGCTCCTAGTGCGGTTTAAGCCGCGTATTGGGGCGTGCCGTAGTTGTGCCCCCCTCCCCGCCTGTGTCCATGGTATTTTTAATGCGTAATTATGTACGCGTGGCACGAATTTCGCCATTTGGCTTGGACTGGGGTGGGGGCCGCATTGCTACGCGAGCTCAGGTCGTGCCAGGCGGTCTAGTTGCCGATTACTCCGAGCGCGCTTGAAGGTGTCCGAGTCTTGAAACACCAAACTGGTGGATTGCCTAAAAAGGCTACTTTGCGCTTCTGCTGCGAGGGACGCAGTGTGCTCCTCCGTGCGGAGAGAGCGCTCTGTGTTTCCATTAACTGTGATGACCCCCCGAGGTCCTGGCATCTTGAGCTTGAGGTATGCATAATGTGGTGCCGCATTGAATCTCGCAAATGTGGTTCGCCCGAGCAGTGCATGATAGCCACTGCGGAACGGGACTATATCCAAGATTAATTCTTTGCTTCGGAAGTTACCCGGGGATCCGAAGACCACTTCCAGTGTAATTGAGCCTGTGCAATGGGCCTCTACACCTGGAATGACGCCTTTAAAGGTCGTTTTTGTGGGTTTGATCCTTGCGGGGTCTATACCCATTTTGCGCATTGTGTCCTGATAAAGCAGGTTCAGGCTGCTGCCTCCATCCATAAGGACTCGAGTGAGGTGAAATCCATCAATGATTGGGTCTAGGACTAGTGCGGCAAATCCGCCATGACGGATACTAGTGGGGTGGTCCCTGCGATCGAAGGTGATCGGAAAGGAGGACCATGGGTTGAACTTTGGGGCGACTGGCTCCAACGCATATACGTCCCTGAGCGCACGCTACCACTCCCTCTTGGGGATGTGGGTTGAGTATATCATGTTCACTGTCCGCACTTGTGGGGGGAACCTCTTCTGTCCTCTGGTGTTCGACTGCCGGGGCTCTTCCTCGTCATCGCTATGTGGCCCCTTATCTTTGTTTTCGGCAATTAACTTGCCGGCCTGCTTGAATACCCAACAATCCCTATTGGTGTGGTTGGCTGGATTGTCGGGGGTGTCATTTATTTGACACGAGCAATCGATTATGCGGTCCAAACTGGACGGGCCCAGAGTGCTTCTTTTAAATGGCATTTTCCGCTGACCGGGTTTAGAGCCTTTGAATCCGTCATTGACTGCCATATCCTTGGTATTGTCGCTGTTAATGCGGCGCTTATGTTTATTTCGACGTGACCTGCCATTGTCGTCCTTGGTATCCGAAGTACCATGGTTCTTTGATATGTTGTTACTGCGAGCCAGCCAGCTGTCTTCTCCCACACAAAAACGGGTCATGAATGTCGTGAGGGCTGCCATAGATTTTGGCTTTTCCTGACCAAGGTGCCGGGCTAGCCACTCGTCGCGGATGTTGTGTTTGAAAGCTACTAGGGCCTCTGCATCCGGACAGTCAACGATTTGATTTTTCTTTGTTAGGAACCGAGTGCAAAATTGCCTGGCCGATTCTTCTGGCTGCTGAATTATGTGGCTTAAGTCATCGGCATCTGGTGGTCGCACATAAGTGCCCTGAAAGTTGTCGAGGAATGCGGCTTCCAGATCTTCCCAACAGCTAATGGACTCTGCTGGCAAGCTGTTAAGCCAATGCCGCGCTGGTCCTTTGAGCTTTAGTGGGAGGTATTTGATGGCGTGTAAGTCATCACCGTGGGCCATTTGGATGTGGAGGAGGAAATCCTCGATCCATACCGCATGATCTATTGTGTCATCGTATGATTCTATATTCACGGGTTTGAAACCCTCTGGGATTTGATGATCCATGACTTCGTCTGTGAAGCATAAGGGGTGTGCGGCGCCTCTGTATTGGGCTATATCCCGATGCAGCTCGAATGGGTCTTGCCCGCTGTGTTCGGCCCGGCCGGATTTACTTTTACTATATCCGGCGTGATGTTTATCGTCTCGCATAGTGGCGTGCCCTCGTGATCCATAGATCGATCTTCCATGCTTTGCTTTGTCCTCCAATACGTCTCGCAGGTCTGGCGTATTTCCCCATGCCCTTTTATTTGAATGATGTCGGGGTGCGGGCTGAGTTTTTGGCTGGAATGCCTCTCTATCGCGGCCATGGGGTGGCCGATCAACCGCGTCATACGCTTCTTCCTCCAGTCGGGGTAGCAACCTGCATTTTGGGTAACTCTTGGAGGGGCGTTCGAGTTTATATTCCTCGGCCGTGAGGACTTCAGTCCATCTGTCGGCTAGCAGATCTTGATCAGCTTGAAGCTGCTGCTGCTTTTTCTTAAGGCTATTTGCCGTGGCCATAAGCCGGCTCTTGAAGTGCTCTTGTTCGACGGGATCCTCTGGCACGGCGAATTCGTCATCGCCGAGGCTTGCCTCGTCTTTGGAGGGGGCATGTAATTATCATCCTCCACCCCTCCATCTGCCGCTCTCTCAGGAGGGCTGGCTCCTCCATCCTCCTATTTTAAATCTTGCTGGAGGGGATTGTTGTTGTCTTCGGCACTATCTGGAGTGTTATTATCTCCTGTGCCGGTATCACCACTTTTGCTTTGGCGGGACTTAGAGCGGCGCCGCTGTCGTCGACGCTTGGGTTGCTTCTTGGAGGGGTCATCCTTCGTTGTCTCGTCGCCATTGCCTTCTTTGGGTGTGTCCACCATGTATATATCGTATGATGAGGTGGCTGTCCAGTGCCCTGTGGGCAGTGGTTCCTCTTCATCTCCCGCATCGTCGTCCATACCATCGATGTCTTCAGAGTCGAAGTCGAGCATGTCGGTTAAGTCATTGACAGTGGCTACTAAGTGGGTCGTGGGTGGGCCGCGAATTTCTTTGTCATCTGCATCCCAATCCTGCCAGTCATAGTTCGGCCAGGATCCTCCTGACAAGGAGAGAGACCTTAATGAGTTCAGTATGTCGCCAAAGGGCGAGTGCTGAAAAATATCCGCGAAGGTAAATTCCATGATCGGCGCCCAATCGGATTCGCTAGGAACAGGCGTAGGCGGTTTGAAGCCCGTGGCCGGAGAAGGATCCAGCAGTTTGACAACACGGCTCTCATGCAGGGTAAGGTCAATGTTCGGCTTGATCGCTGATGAGGATAAGGCTTCCGTGGCGGGGTCCATCCACCCGTCTGTGGAAGGCGCAACTGGCTCCGAATTGAGGGTCGGAGCGGCTGCCGGTGCGATCTCCTGAATATTGTCTGATGGTAGAGCTAAATCGTACTCATCGTGACCGCGTGACGCACAAGGCAGAGGCTCGAATCCGTCGAAGATCAAGTCTCCGTGGATATCGGCCATGTAGCTTAAGCTTCCAAACCTGACCTGGTGGCCAGGGGCGTAACTTTCAATCTGCTCCAAATGGCCAAGCGAGTTGGCCCGCAGTGCGAAGCCGCCGAACACAAAGATTTGTCCGGGGAGAAAAGTCTCACCCTGTACTGCATCGCTATCGATGATAGAAGGAGCCATCAAGCTTGGCGGCGACGACACAGAGGAACTCTCAATGAAAGCACCAATGTCGGTGTCAAAACCGGCGGATCTCGGGTAGGGGGTCCCGAACTGTGCGTCTAAGGTGGATGGTAACAGGAGATAGGGAACACGATGTTTTACCCAGGTTCGGGCCCTCTTGATGGAGGTAAAACCCTACATCCTACTTGATTAATATTGATGATATGGGTAGTAGAAGAGTAGATCTACCACGAGATCAGAGAGGCTAAACCCTAGAAGCTAGCCTATGGTATGATTGTATGTTATTGTGTCCTACGGACTAAAACCCTCAGGTTTATATAGACACCGGAGAGGGTTAGGGTTACACAAGGTCGGTTACAAAGGAGGAGATATCCATATCTGTACTGCCTAGCTTGCCTTCCACGCCAAGTAGAGTCCCATCCGAACACGAGACGAAGTCTACAATCTTGTATCTTCATAGTCCAACAGTCCGGCCAAAGGATATAGTCCGGCTGTCCGAAGACCCCCTAATCCAGGACTCCCTCACCTCCTATTAATAGAGTACCAGACCAAAGCTTTAACACTTAGTGAATACATGAACTCCTCAAACTACGGTCATCACCGGTAAGTATCCCGATTATTGTCACTTCGGGATTAACAGATCATAACACATAATAGGTGACTATAGACTTGCAAGATAGGATCAAGAACTCACATATATTCATGAAAACATAATATGTTCAGATCTGAAATCATGGCACTCGGGCCCTAGTGACAAGCATTAAGCATAGCAAAGTCATAGCAACATCAATCTCAGAACATAGTGGATACTATGAATCAAACCCTAACAAAACTAACACGACTACATGATAAATCTCATCCAACCCACCACCATCCAGCAAGCCTACGATGGAATTACTCACACACGGCGGTGAGCATCATGAAATTGGTGATGGAGGAAGGTTGATGATGACGATGGCAACGGATTCCCCTCTCCGGAGCCCCGAACGGACACCATATCAGCCCTCCCAAGAGAGATTAGGGCTTGGCGCGGCTCCGTATCATAAAATGCGATGAATCCTTCTCTCTGATTTTTTTCACCGCGAATGTGAATATATGGAGTTGGAGTGGAGGTCGGTGGAGCGTCAGGGGGCCCACGAGGCAGGGGCGCGCCTAGGGGGTAGGCGCGCCCCCGCCCTCATGGATAGGGTGTGGGCCCCTGGCCTTGATTCTTTCGCCAGTATATTTTATTTATTCCAAAAATATTCTCCGTTGATTTTCAGGTCATTCCGAGAACTTTTATTTCTGCACAAAAATAACACCATGGCAATTCTGCTGAAAACAGCGTGAGTCCGGGTTAGTTCCATTCAAATCATGCAAGTTAGAGTCCAAAACAAGGGCAAAAGTGTTTGGAAAAGTAGATACGATGGAGACGTATCAACTCCCCCAAGCTTAAACCTTTGCGTGTCCTCAAGCAATTCAGTTGATAAACTAAAAGTGATAAAGAAAAACTTTTACAAACTCTGTTTGCTCTTGTTGTCGTAAATATGTAAAGCCAACATTCAAGTTTTTAGCAAAGATTATGAACTAACCATATTCACAATAACATTTAGGTCTCAGGTTTACTCATATCAATGGCATAATCAACTAGCGAGCAATAATAATAAATCTCGGATGACAACACTTTCTCAAAACAATCATAATATGATATAACAAGATGGTATCTCACTAGCCCTTTCTAAGACCGCAAAACATAAATGTAGAGCAATCCTGAAGATCAAGGGATGGCTGGAAATTGTAATTCTTGGTAAAAGAGATCCAGTCACAGTCATACTCAATGTAAACTAATAATAATACATGCAAATGACAGCGGTGCTCTCCAACTGGTGCTTTTTGATAAGAGGATGATGACTCAGCATAAAAGTAAATAGATAGGCCCTTCTTAGAGGGAAGCAAGGATTTGTAGAGGTGCCAAAGCTCAATTTTGAAATAGAAATGAATAATATTTTGAGCGGTATACTTTCATTGTCAACATAACAACCGAGAGATCTCGATATCTTCCATGCTACACACATTATAGGCGGTTCCCAAGCAGAATGGTAAAGTTTATACTCCCCCACCACCAACAAGCATCAATCCATGGCTTGCCCGAAACAACGGGTGCCTCCAACTAACAACAATCCTGGGGGAGTTTTGTTTGCAATTATTTTGATTTGATTTGAGCATGGGACTAGGCATCCCGGTGACCATCCAATTTCTCGTGAGTGAGGAGCGGAGTCCACTCCTCTTGAGAATAACCCGCCTAGCATGGAAGATACAGATAGCCCTAGTTGATACATGAGCTATTCGAGTATACAAAACAGAATTTCATTTGAAGGTTTAGAGTTTGGCACATACAAATTTACTTGGAACGGCAGGTAGATACCGCATATAGGAAGGTATGGTGGACTCATATGGAATAACTTTTGGGGTTTATGGAAGTGGATGAACAAGCAGTATTCCCGCTTAGTACAAGTGAAGGCTAGAAAGAGACTAGGAAGCAACTAGCTAGAGAGCGACAACAGTCATCAACATGCATTAAAATTAATCAACACTGAATGCAAGCATGAGTAGGCTATAATTCACCATGAACATAAATATCGTGGAGGCTATGTTGATTTTGTTTCAACTACATGTGTGAACATGTGCCAAGTCAAGCCACTCGAATCATTCAAAGGAGGATACCACCTATCATACCACATCACAACCATTTTAATAGCATGTTGGCACGCAAGGTAAACGATTATAAACTCCGAGAAAATTAAGCATGGCATGAGCAACTATAATCTCTAATTTTCATTGCAAACATGTTTCATTCATAATAGGCTGAATCAGGAACAATGAACTAATCATATTTACAAAAACAAGAGAGGTCGAGTTCACACCAGCTTCTCTCATCTCAATCAGTCCATCATATATCGTCATTATTGCCTTTCACTTGCACAACCGAATAGTGTGGATAATAATAATAGTGCACGTGCATTGGACTAAGCTGGAATCTGCAAGCATTCAATTCAAGGGAGACGACAAGGTAATATGGGCTCTTTGTTAGATCAACAATAATGCATACGAGAGCCACTCAACATTTTCTCATGGTCTTCTCCTCTCGGCCCCCCAAAGAAAAAGAAAAGAAACAAAACTATTTACACGGGAAAGCTCCCAACAAGCAAAAGAAGAACGAGAAATCTTTGTGGGTTTTCTTTTTAATTACTACTACTACAAGCATGGAAAATAAACTAGCTAAAAGCTACAACTAATTTTTTGGTTTTTATTAAGGTTTTTCAAACACACAAGAAGAATGCTTAAAAAGAAAATAAACTAGCATGGATAATACAATGAAAAAGTATGAGCACCAACAACTAGCATGAGTGTGTGTACATGAGTGTAATGTCAGTGAGAAATGCGTACTCCCCCAAGCTTAGGCTTTTGGCCTAAGTTGGTCTATGCCCACGGATCGAAGCTGCCCTCTCCGGTGTACTGAGGAGGATCTTCAGGATGCCACTGGTTGGCGATCTCCTCCGGATCCCACTGATAAATAGACTGACGGTGAGGATCAAGTGGTGGCTCCGGCTCGGGCTCTAGAGCTGATGTCAGGCTCCGGTAGACATGAATGGCCTCCGGTAGAACAAGGTACACGCCTGAAAATATGTTGAACAAAGAAGGACCGGGCAAGGTAATAGTCTCAAAGTAGTCTTTATCAAATATCAGTCTATAGTTAAACAGCTTCTTCTTATTCTTAACAATAAAATCATGTGCTACCATACTCTTATAATCTAGAAAAATATGAGGCAGCAACTTTTCCTCTTTCTCATAATGCCTAATAGGTATGTTAAAGTGTGCAGCAAGGTGCGAGGCGAAGATGCCTCCTAAGACGAGACCCTTTGTACGGTTCAGATTTAACCGTTTAGCAACAATAGCGCCTATCACGAAACAAAGCATGGCGCAAAATAATAACATCGGGGGCACTAAGATTTCCACAGTTCCCGCAACCAATTAAGCATCTACTAGCAAATATTGCGAAGTAACGTAGAACAGGAAAATGTATGCTAGTGATTCTTGCATCGGACACTTTCCTAATTTCCCCTACAACAATCATATCAATAAACCCCTCCACATCATTACGATGTGGTTCCTCTATGCTGCCCTCAAAGGGTATCCTACAAACCCGGCAAAAATCATAAAGTGGCATCTCCTTATGCTCATCATATAAATAAAATTCCACCGAAGGTGGTGATCTCCTAGCATGGAAATGAAAATTTTGCACAAAAATATTGGTGAGTAGGAGATACTATTCACGCTGGTCGTGGAGGAAGTCGGTGAGGCCTGCATTTTCAGCCAAATAATAAAAATCTTCATAAATCCCGGCTTCTCTCAAGAACTCATCACAAGGCCATTCACACAGCCGAACCTCCACAGTGCGAGGGAGATTATATTTGGGCTTATTATTTTCTTCACATTGCTTATCCTTCGAGCTTCGGCTCGAAGAGCCCCTCAAAAATCACTTCAACTTATTCGAAGAACAATCCCCCAAAGCAGTTTTGTGAATGGAGCTTTGAGCAAGGAGATCGAAAATGGCAGCAAGATGAGCTAGAACTCGGGTTTGAGCTGGTGGATGATTTTTTCTGGAGGAAGACGAAGTGTGTGGGTGCAAGAATAAGTGGAGGGGGCCCATGTGGGGTCCACGAGGCAGGGGCGCGCCCAGGGGGTAGGGTGCGCCCTCCACCCTCGTGGGCACATGGTGAGGCCCCCTGGTGTGTTCTCAGTGCCAATAATTCTTAAATATTCCAGAAAAATCATATTAAATTTTCAGGGCATTTGGAGAACTTTTATTTTTGGGGTATTTTTTATTGCAAGGATAATTCAGAAAACAAACAAAAAATACTATTTTTCTTTATTTAAACTAAATAACATAAAGTAAAAAGAGGGTACAGAAAGTTGTACTTTCTAACTTCATCCATCTCATGCTCGTCAAAAGGAATCCACTAACAAGGTTGATCAAGTCTTGTTAACAAACTCATTCCGAATCGCATGAAATTGAAGAAATTTCGAATAACACTAGGTTACCTCAACGGGGATATGCACGTCCCCAACAATAAGAATATCATATTTCTTCTTGACAGTAGGAAGAGGAAATTCAAAACCCCCAATAGTAATCATTGAAATTTTTCCAATAGAGTTGATACTGTGGACTTGAGGTTGTTTCCTCTGAAAGTGTACCGTATGCTCATTACCATTAACATGGAAAGTGACATTGCCTTTGTTGCAATCAATAACAGCCCCTGCAGTATTCAAAAAGGGTCTTCCGAGAATAATGGACATACTATCATCCTCGGGAATATCAAGAATAACAAAGTCTGTTAAAATAGTAACGTTTGCAACCACAACAGGCACATCCTCACAAATACCGACAGGTATAGAAGTTGATTTATCATCCATTTGCAAAGATATTTCAGTAGGTGTCAACTTATTCAAATCAAGTCTGTGATATAAAGAGAGAGGCATAACACTAACACCGGCTCCAAGATCACATAAAGCAGTTTTAACATAGTTTCTTTTAATGGAGCATGGTATAGTTGGTACTCCTAGATCTCCAAGTTTCTTTGGTATTCCACCTTTAAAAGTATAATTAGCAAGCATAGTGGAAATTTCAGCTTCCGGTATCTTTCTTTTATTAGTAACAATATCCTTCATGTACTTAGCATAAGGGTTCATTTTAAGCATATCAGTCAAACCCATACGCAAAAGGATAGGTCTAATCATTTCAGCAAAGCGCTCAAAATCCTCATCATCCTTTTTCTTGGATGGTTTAGGAGGAAAAGGCATGGGTTTCTGAACCCATGGTTCTCTTTCTTTACCGTGCTTCCTAGCAACAAAGTCTCTCTTATCATAACGTTGATTCTTTGATTGTGGGTTATCAAGATCAACAGCAGGTTCAATCTCTACATCATTGTTATTACTAGGTTGAGCATCAACATGAACATCATCATTAATATTATCACTAGGTTCATGTTCATTACCAGATTGTGTTTCAGCATCAGAAATAGAAATATCATTGGGATTCTCAGATGTGTCAACAACAAGTTCACTAGAATCATGCAAAGTCCTATCATTTTTCTTTTTCTTCCTTTTAGAAGAACTAGGTGCATCAACATTAGTTCTCTGAGAATCTTGCTCGATTCTCTTAGGGTGGCCCTCGGGATACAAAGGTTCTTGAGTCATTTTACCCCCTCTAGTCATAACTCTAACAGCATTATCATTTTTCTTATTATTCAATTCATTGAGCAAATCATTCTGAGCTTTAAGTACTTGTTCTACTTGAGTGGTAACCATAGAAGCATGTTTACTAATGAGTTTAAGTTCACCTTTAACTCTAGACATATAATCACTCAAGTGTTCAATCATATAAGCATTATGTTACAATTGTCTACCAACATAAGCATTGAAGTCTTCTTGCTTAACCATAAAGTCATCAAACTCATCCAAGCATTGGCTAGCTATTTTAGTAGATGGGATTTCACATTTATCAAATCTATAGAGAGAATTTACCTTTACTACCTATGTCGGGCTATCAAGACCATGTATTTCTTCAATAGGTGGTAAATTCTTAACATCTTTAGCTTTAATACCTTTTTCTTTCATAGATTTCTTTGCCTCTTGCATATCTTCAGGACTGAGAAATAGAATATCCCTTTTCTTCGGAGTTGGCTTAGGAGTTGGTTCAGGAAGTCTCCAATCATTTTCATTAATCAACATATTATTCAATAGAAATTCAGCTTGATCAATAGTTCTTTCCCTGAAAACACAACCAGCACAACTATCCAGGTGGTCTTTGGAAGCATCGGTTAGTCCATTATAAAAGATATAAAGTATTTCATTTTTCTTGAGAGGATGATCAGGCAAAGCATTAAGTAATTGGAGAAGCATCCCCCAAGCTTGTGGGAGACTCTCTTCTTCAATTTGCACAAAATTATATATTTCCGTTAGGGTAACTTGTTTCTTATGAGCGGGGAAATATTTAGCAGAGAAGTAATAAATCATATCCTGGGGACTACGCACACAACCAGGATCAAGAGAATTAAACCATGTTTTAGCATCACCCTTTAATGAGAACAGAAACAACTTAAGGATAAAGTAATAGTGAGTTTCTCATCATTAGTGAGCAGGGTGGCTATATCAATTAATTTAGTAAGATGTGCCACAACAGTTTCAGATTCATACCCATAAAAAGGATCAGATTCAACCAAAGTAATTAACTCAGGGTCGACAGAGAAATCATAATCCTTATCAGAAATAAAGATAGGTGAAGTAGCAAAAGCAGGGTCATATTTCATTCTAGCATTCAAAGACTTTTCTTTAAGCTTAGCTAACAGTTTCTTAAGATCATATCTATCATTGCAAGATAAAAAGTCTCTAGCAGTTTATTCATCCATAACATAACCCTCAGGCACAACAGGCAATTCATATCTAGGGGGAGAATCTTCATCATCACTTTCATCAATATTATCAGTTTCAATAATTTCATTCTCTCTAGCCCTAGCAAGTTGTTCATCAAGAAATTCACCTAGTGGCACAGTATTATCAAGCATAGAAGTAGTTTCATCATAAGTATCATGCAAAGTAGAAGTGGCATCATCAATAACATGCGACATATCAGAATGAATAGCAGGTGTGGGTGTCGCAAGTTTACCCAAAACAGAAGGAGAATCAAGTGCGGAGCTAGATGGCAGTTCCTTACCTCCCCTCATAGTTGAGGGAAAAATCTTGGTTCTTTTATCTTTCAAGTTCTTCATAGTGATCAGCAGATATAAATCCCAAGTGACTCAAAGAATAGAGCTATGCTCCCCGGCAACGGCGCCAGAAAATAGTCTTGATAACCCACAAGTATAGGGGATCGCAACAGTTTTCGAGGGTAGAGTATTCAACCCAAATTTATTGATCCGACACAAGGGGAGCCAAAGAATATTCTCAAGTATTTGCAGCTGAGTTGTCAATTCAACCACACCTAGAAAACTTAATATCTGCAGCAAGGTATTTAGTAGCAAAGTAGTATGATAGTAGCGGTAATGGTAGCAAAAGTAATAGTGTTGGTTTTATAGTGATTGTAACAGTAGCAATGGGAAAGTAAATAAGCAAAGATCAATATGTGAAAATCTAGGCAACGGATCAGTGATGGATAATTATGTCGGATATGATTCCTCATGCAATAGTTATAACATAGGGTGACATAGAACTAGCTCCAGTTTATCAATGTAATGTAGGCATGTATTCCGAATCTAGTCATACGTGCTTATGGAAAAGAACTTGCATGACATATTTTGTCCTACCCTCCCGTGGCATCGGGGTCCTATTGGAAACTAAGGGATATTAAGGCCTCCTTTTAATAGAGTACCGAACCAAAGCATTAACACTTAGTGAATACATGAACTCCTCAAACTACGGTCATCACCGGTAAGTATCCCGATTATTGTCACTTCGGGGTTAACGGATCATAACACATAATAGGTGACTATAGACTTGCAAGATAGGATCAAGACTCACATATATTCATGAAAACATAATAGGTTCAGATCTGAAATCATGGCACTCGGGCTCTAGTGACAAGCATTAAGCATAGCAAAGTCATAGCAACATCAATCTCAAAACATAGTGGACACTAGGGATCAAACCCTAAGAAAACTAACTCAATTACATGATAAATCCCATCCAACCCATCACCGTCCAGCAAGCCTACGATGGAATTACTAACGCACGGCGGTGAGCATCATGAAATTGGTGATGGAGGAAGGTTGATGATGACGATGGCGACGGATTCCCCTCTCCGGAGCCCCAAACGGACTCCAGATCAGCCCTCCCGAGAGAGATTAGGGCTTGGCGGCGGCTCCATGTCATAAAACGCGATGAATCCTTCTCTGTGATTTTTTTTCTCCCCGAACGTGAATATATGGAGTTGGAGTTGAGGTCAGTGGAGTGTCAGGGGGCCCACGAGGTAGGGGGCGTGCCCAGGGGGTAGGCGCGCCCCCACCCTCATGGACAGGGTGTGGGCCCCCTGGCCTTCATTTTTTCGCCAGTATTTTTTATATATTCCAAAAATATTCTCCGTTGATTTTCAGGTCATTCCAAGAACTTTTATTTCTGCACAAAAATAACACCATGGCAGTTCTGCTGAAAACAACGTCAGCCCGGGTTAGTTCCATTCAAATCATGCAAGTTAGAGTCCAAAACAGGGGCAAAAGTGTTTGGAAAAGTAGATAAGATGGAGACGTATCAGTTACCGGCAAGTCTCTTTACTCGTTCCGTAATACATCATCCCGTGACTAGCTCATTAGTCACATTGCTTGCAAGGCTCATAGTGATGTGTATTACCGAGAGGGCTGAGAGATACCTCTCCGATACATGGAGTGACAAATCCTAATCTCAATCTATGCCAACTCAACAAACACCATCGGAGACACCTGTAGAGCATCTTTATAATCACCCAGTTATGTTGTGATGTTTGATAGCACACAAGGTGTTCCTCCGGTATTCAGGAGTTGCATAATCTCAGTCAAAGGAACATGTATAAGTCATCAAGAAAGCATTAGCAATAAAACTAAACGATCATTATGCTAAGCTAACGGATGGGTCTTGTCCTTCACACATTCTATAATGATGTGATCCCGTTCATCAAATGACAACACATGTCTATGGTTAGGAAACTTAACCATATTTGATTAACGAGCTAGTCTAGTAGAGGCATACTAGGGACACTCTGTTTGTCTATGTATTCACACATGTACTAAGTTTTCGATTAATAAAATTCTAGCATGAATAATAAACATTTATCATGATATAAGGAAATACAAATAACAACTTTATTATTGCCTCTAGGGCATATTTCCTTCATTCATAACATTTGTCGAAGTGTTAACGGCTTGACCTCGGCTGATGCCGAACACTAACCGGGAGCTCGTAACTGGCCTCCCAACTTTAAGCTCCTATGACTAAGTGAAAGATATAAAGCCTGCATATCTGATTGCCTTGTTTCTGCTAACACAACCACCTCCGGGCACCGAGACTTCGACTAATGGTTGTCTTGTTACTGCGGAAACACCCTGCGTAGCATCTACAAAGGGGTAGAAGCCGACGATGGGCCATTTTCAAATGATAGACAGTCGCAACGGGGTCAAAATAAACACAAATCATCAGCGTTTGTATTCATTCTACAAGTGTTGCCTTTCGTAATTATCGTTATAAAGCCATAAATATGCATCAATTCGACTTAAGATTTTGGCGAAGCTAGGTTGCCTGGCTCTTGTGCTTACCCCTACGTTCCCGATTATTTGGCTAGGCGGTAAAGGGAGCACCTCTGTGATTGTTACTATCGGGATATCCGAGTTAGTACCTTAGACTGGGTTAAGCCGAAATCTAGCCATCCTAAAGGATGTAATTGGTCGGCAACGACAGAAGTGAAATTTTAGGTTCGCTACAGACCACACAGTTCGGGAACTTTCCCCAAACTAGATCCTCAATATTTTTCTCCCACATTAGTTGGAGGTGAGGTTGCACGATCATGGTTGGCATGAAAACCCAAAGAAAGGAACTGATAGCGGGACTATTTTCTTTGGAAGATGTTTCTTACATTAAAAAGTAATATAACATATCTCTCTGTGTACCTTTGTTTATAAAACCATATGGCCGGATTGCCTTGTTGACCATACATATTTTCCCTTATAAAGGCTTTATAAAAGTAGGACAAACACTCCCTGGCTACTGACCGAGGAGGTTGAAGACGATGGTCTGTCATCAAAGTTTTGTACAATGCGGATCCGAGCATTAATGGTGTAGAGTACTTAGAATCATTACACATAATTTGTGATTTTACTCCGGATATCGATCCTTAATTCGGCCACCCATTCCCACATTAAGGCTCTGGGGCTACTGGGCTTTGCGCTTATCATTTACAAATATAAAAGGGTCACATCGATCCCCTGATCTGGTGTTGCCACCCGACCAGTGGCTCGGGGGCTACTGCATTGCCTATTCAATGCTGAAAATTCAAAGTGCTCAGTGTTCAGCTTGACCGAGCTATGAGCAAACGTGTCTTCGGAGAACAATAGGTACAATCTAGGACTTATCTGTCATCAAGGTAATATATTACGGCGACTTCTCAAAACAATCTCTCAAGGGCCCGTCCACCGATCACTATCTCTTCTAAATGTGCATCTCGGATTTTTAGGCCGACACACACCTTGAGCGCTACTGGCTATACATCTCGTCAGCAAATAAATTGCATCAGTCGGAAATAAAATTCACAAGCAATCAGCATCAGCCCAAGATCGAGGTGGTGCACCACCTCGGATGGAGTCCGGCATAAAGCTCGAATACAAATGGTTGGCTCCAAAGATGGCATTTCCGGCATTAAGCTCGGCTAAACTCCTTTGACTTTTTCAAGATTGAGGTAGTCTATGACACCTCGGATACAGTCCGGCGTTAGAGCTCGGATGCAGTCCAGTATTTGAGCTCGACTGCAAAAAGACACCTCGAATGCAGATCGTTGTTGGAACTTGGATAGAGTCCGACGTTGGAGCCCGGACGTGCGGGGACACCGCCACACGGGAAAACACTTCAAACCCGAGGTGTGGCGTAAAAATAACAAGGCATTGAAACAGGCCGAAAACTTAAAGGGCTCCTCGGATACTTGACGTGTAAACTCTTCGGATTCACTTCGGCGATCCTAAGATCGAAGATGAGAAGATTTGTTGAACCAGTTTTCAAGACCGACGACCAAAGGAGAAGAATAGTTCGGAAGAATCAAGGATGTCCCCAACTTGAAGACCGGTTCAAGGGGCTACTGATGGTGTCTTGGACTAGGGGGTACTCACCACGTCATCCCCCGGTCAGGTGGATCGGGCCAAGGACCCCCATGGTGGTTCACTCATGGGCCACTTCGGACAGCCCATGCCGCATACAAGGAGGTTTCCACAAGACTTGGAGCACAAGCCGAGGATTCTCCTAAAACCCTAGGCCTCCGGTGTGTTATATAAATCGAGGCCAGGCTAGTCAATAGACAATCTAATATTCATTAGAACAATCTCGTGGTAGATACATGTACTCTGTACTACACCCCATATGGATACAATCAAAAGCAGGGCGTAGGGTTTTCCCTCCATCAAGAGGGCCCGAACCTGGGTAAAATCCCGTGTCCATGTTACCATCGCTCCAAGACGCCTAGCTTAAGACCCCTACTATGAGATATGCCAGATTTGCACTGACAGGGGGGCCGAATCCTACTAGGAGTGGAGTCCTAGTAGGACTCCCCCATTGGCGCGCCCCCTTTGGTGATAGGCCTCCTCCTCCCCCCTTTATATACGGGGGAAGGGACACCCCATAGCACATCAATTATTCTCTTAGTCGTGTGCGGTGCCCCCCTCCACAGTTTACTCCTCCGGTCATAGCGGCGTAGTGCTTAGGCGAAGCCCTGCGCGGATCACATTACCATCACCGTCACCATGCCATCGTGCTGACGAAACTCTCCCTCGACCCTCTACTGGATCAAGAGTTCGAGGGACGTCGTCGAGCTAAACATGTGCTAAACTCGAAGGTGTCGTAAGTTCGGTACTAGATCAGTTGGATCGTGAAGACGTTCGACTACATCAACCACGTTAACCTGACGCTTCCGCTTTTGGTCTACGAGGGTACATGGACACACTCTCCCCCTATCATTGTTATGCATCTCCTAGATAGATCTTGCGTGATCGTAGGAAATTTTTTGAAATTGCATGCTACATTCCCCAACAAGAAGATGAGTTTCAGCAACACAACGGCGTGGTGACAGTGATGGTGAAGTGATCTCCACAGGGTTTCGCCTAAGCACTACGAAAATATGACCGGGGGTGTAAATGGTGGAGGGGGCACCGCACATGGCTAAGCAATTGTTCTATTGTGTGCTAGGCGCCCCCTTCCCACATATATATAGGTGGGAGGGAGGGAGGAGGAGCCAAAGAGAGCTCCCAAGTAGGAGGAATCCTACTTGGGGTCTCTCCCAAGCCGCGCCCCCTGCCTTATATAGGTGCGGGGGAAAGGCGGGGGAGGGTGGTGCCCCCCCCCCCTTTCCTTTCTCCCATGAGAGGGAAAGGCAGGAGGGGCTAGCCCTCCTCCTTTTCCTTCCTAGGGCTGGCCGGCCAGGGAGAGGAGCACACCAGCCCCCTCCGGGCTGGTTTGTCCCTCCCTTGGCCCATTAAGCCCATAACACCTACTAGGGGTGTCCGGAACCCCTTCCGGTGACCCGATGGCTACCCGATGCATCCCGAAACCCTTCCGGTGTCTGAATACCATCGCCCTATATATCAATCTTTACCTCTCGACCATTTCGAGACTCCTCATCATGTATGTGATCTCATTGAAGGAAATATGCCCTACAGGCAATAATAAAGTTATTATTTATTTTCTTATATCATGATAAATGTTTATTATTCATGCTAGAATTGTATTAACTGGAAACATGATACATGTGTGAATACATAGACAAACAGAGTGTCACTAGTATGCCTCTACTTGACTAGCTCGTTGATCAAAGATGGTTATGTTTCCTAGCCATAGACAAAGAGTTGTCATTTGATTAACGGGATCACATCATTAGGAGAATGATGTGATTGATTGGACCCATTCCGTTAGCATAGCACTTGATCGTTTAGTTTATTGCTATTGCTTTCTTCATGACTTATACATGTTCCTATGACTATGAGATTATGCAACTCCCGTTTACCGAAGGAACACTTTGTGTGCTACCAAACGTCACAACATAACTGGGTGATTATAAAGGAGCTCTACAGGTGTCTCCGAAGGTACTGGTTGGGTTGGCGTATTTCGAGATTAGGATTTGTCACTCCGATTGTCGGAGAGGTATCTCTGGGCCCACTCGGTAATGCACATCACTATAAGCCTTGCAAGCATTGCAACTAATGAGTCAGTTGCGGGATGATGTATTACGGAACAAGTAAAGAGACTTGCCGGTGACGAGATTGAACTAGGTATTGAGATACCAACGTTCGAATCTCGGGCAAGTAACATACCGATGACAAAGGGAACAACGTATGTTGTTATGCGGTTTGACCAATAAAGATCTTCGTAGAATATGTAGGAGCCAATATGAGCATCCAGGTTCCACTATTGGTTATTGACCGGAGACGTGTCTCGGTCATGTCTACATAGTTCTCGAACCCGTAGGGTCCGCACACTTAAAGTTCGATGACGGTTGTATTATGAGTTTATGTGTTTTGATGTACCGAAGGAGTTCGGAGTCCCGGATGAGATCGGGGACATGACGAGGAGTCTCAAAACGGTTGAGACGTAAATATCGATATATTGGACGACTATATTCGGACATCGGAAAGGTTCCGAGTGATTCGGGTATTTTCGGGAGTACCGGGGAGTTACGGGAATTCATATTGGGCCTTAATGGGCCATACGGGAAAGGAGAGAAAGGCCTCAAAGGGTGGCCGCACCCCTCCCCATGGGCTGGTCCGAATTGGACTATGGAGGGGGGCGCCCCCTTCCTTCCTTCTCCTTTTCCCTTCCCTTTCCTTCCCTCCTACTCATACTACTTGGAAGGGCTCCTAGTTCTACTAGGAAAGGGGGAATCCTACTCCCGGTGGGAGTAGGATGCCCCTAGGGCGCGCCATAGAGAGGGCCGGCCCTCCCCCTCTTCCAATCCTTTATATACGGGGGCAGGGGCACCCCAAACACACAACAATTGATCTCTTGATCTCTTAGCTGTGTGCGGTGCCCCCCTCCACCATAATCCTCGATAATATTGTAGCGGTGCTTAGGCGAAACCCTGCGACAGTAGAACATCAAGATCGTCACCACGCCGTCGTGCTGAAGGAACTCTTCCCCGACACTTTGCTGGATCGGAGTCCGAGGATCGTCATCGAGCTGAACGTGTGCTAGAACTCGGAGGTGCCATAGTTTCGGTGCTTGATCGGCCAGGCCGTGAAGACGTATGACTACATCAACCGCGTTGTGCTAACGCTTCCGCTTCCGGTCTACGAGGGAACGTAGACAACACTCTCCCCTCTCGTTGCTATGCATCACCATGATCTTGCGCGTGTGTAGGAAATTTTTGAAATTACTACGTTCCCCAACAGTGGCATCCGAGCCAGGTTTTATGCGTAGATGTCATATGCACGAGTAGAACACAAGTGAGTTGTGGGCGATATAAGTCATACTGCTTACCAGCATGTCATACTTTGGTTCGGCGGTATTGTTGGATGAAGCGGCCCGGACCGACATTACGCGTACGCTTACGCGAGACTGGTTCAACCGATGTGCTTTGCACACAGGTGGCTGGCGGGTGTCAGTTTCTCCAACTTTAGTTGAACCGAGTGTGGCTACGCCCGGTCCTTGCGAAGGTTAAAACAGCACCAACTTGACAAACTATCGTTGTGGTTTTGATGCGTAGGTAAGATCGGTTCTTGCTAAGCCCGTAGCAGCCATGTAAAACTTGCAACAACAAAGTAGAGGACTTCTAACTTGTTTTTGCAGGGCATGTTGTGATGTGATATGGTCAAGACATGATGCTAAATTTTATAGTATGAGATGATCATGTTTTGTAACCGAGTTATCGGCAACTGGCAGGAACCATATGGTTGTCACTTTATTGTATGCAATGCAATTGCGCTGTAATGCTTTACTTCATCACTAAGCGGTAACGATAGTCGTGGAAGCATAAGATTGGTGAGACGACAACGATGCTATGATGGTGATTAAGGTGTTGCGCCGGTGACGATGGTGATTGAGGGAGTCCTAGATTAGGGGGTGTTCGGGAAGCCGGACTATACCTTCAGCCGAACTCCAGGACTATGAAGATACAAGATTGAAGACTCCGTCCCGTGTCCGGATGGGACTTTCCTTGGCGTGGAAGGAAAGCTTGGCGATGCGGATATTCAAGATCTCCTACCGTTGTAACCGACTTTGTGTAACCCTAACCCTCTCCGGTGTCTATATAAACCGGAGGGTTTTAGTCCGTAGGACAACTTCATCACACAACAATCATACCATAGGCTAGCTTTTAGGGTTTAGCCTCCTCGATCTCGTGGTAGATCTACTCTTGTACTACCCATATCATCAATATTAATCAAGCAGGACGTAGGGTTTTACCTCCATCAAGAGGGCCCGAACCTAGGTAAAACATTGTGTCCCTTGTCTCCTGTTACCATCTGGCCTAGACGCACAGTTCGGGACCCCCTACCCGAGATCCACCAGTTTTGACACCGACATTGGTGCTTTCATTGAGAGTTCCTCTGTGTCGTCGCTTTCAGGCCCGATGGCTTATTCGATCATCAACCACGATGCAGTCCAGGGTGAGACTTTTCTCCCCGGACAGATCTTCGTCTTCGGCGGCTTCGCACTGCAGGCCAACTCGCTTGGTCACCTAGAGCAGATCGAAAGTTACGCCCCTGGCCACTAGGTCAGGTTTGGAAGCCTAAACTACACGGCTGACATCCGCGGGGACTTGATCTTCGACGGATTCGAGCCACAGCCAAGCGTGCCACACTGTCTCGATGGGCATGATATAGCTCTACCGCCGAACAGCGCCTTGGAGGCCGCACACGCATCGGTTCCGACCATTGATTCGGAGCCCACTGCGCCAATCGAGGATCAGTGGTTGGACGCTGCCTTAGGGGCTGCGATCTCAGAGGCGATCAAACCGAACTCCAGCCCCGCACTCCGCATGGCCCGTGACTCCGAGGAGCCGGATTCCTCTCCGAACTCCGAGCCCCCCGTGCCCCCGCCGATCGAATCCGATTGGGCGCCGATAATGGAGTTCACCGCCGCGGACATCTTTCAGCACTCGCCCTTCGGCGACATCCTGAATTCTCTAAAGTCTCTCTCTTTATCAGGAGAGCTCTGGCCGGACTACGGTCAGCAAGGTTGGGATACAGACTATGAAGAAATTCAAAGCCCACCCACCACCCACTTCGTAGCCACTGTCGACGACTTAACCGACATGCTTGACTTCGACTCCGAAGACATCGACGGCATGGACGATGATGCAGGAGACGAACAAGAACCAGCACCTGTAGGGCGTTGGAAGGCCACCTCGTCATATGACATATATATGGTGGACACTCCAAAGGATGGAGATGGCGATGGAACAGCGGTGGACGATACCTCTAAGAAACAGCCCAAGCGCCGGCGTCAGCGGCGCTGCTCTAAATCCCGCCAAAGCAAAAACGGTGATTCCGGCACGGGAGATAATACTACTCCGGATAGCACCGAAGAACACCCCCTCCAGAAAAATTCAGCACAGGAGGACAGAGAAGCCAGCCCTCACGAGAGGGCGGCGGACCAAGAGGTTGAGGACGATAATTATACGCCTCCCTCCAAAGACGAGGCAAGCCTCGACGACGGCGAGTTCGTCGTGCCAGAGGATCTTGCCGAACAAGAGCATTTTAAACACAGGCTCATGGCCACGGCAAGCAGCCTCAAGAAAAAGTGGGAACAGCTTAGAGCTGATCAGGATTTGCTAGCTGACAGATGGACTGAAGTCCTTGCTGCTGAAGAGTATGAACTCGAACGCCCCTCCAAGAGTTACCCAAAGCGCAGGCTGCTACCCTGACTAGAGGAGGAAGCATCTACATCACCAGCGCATGACATGGCCGACCAGCCACCTCGTGGCCGCGACAGAGAGGCCTATTGGCCCTCCACTCAAGCCATGCCCCGGCACCGCGTCAAGCATACTAAGGCACTGGAAAATGCGCCCGACCTGCGCGACATCCTGGAGGACAAGACAAGGCAAACAAGATCGATCTACGGATCGCGCAGGCGCCCCACGGCACGTGACGATGATCGTCACTCCGGACGCAATGAATCTGGCCGGGCCGAACTCAACAGACAAAGCTCCTTCAAGTTGTGTCGTGATATGGCCCAATACAGAGGCGCCGCAAACCCACTATGCTTCACAGATGAAGTAATGGATCATAAAATCCCTGAGGGCTTCAAACCCGTAAACATCGAATCGTACGATGGCACAACAGATCCTGCGGTATGGATCGAGGATTATCTCCTTCATATCCACATGGCCCGCGGCGATGATCTACACACCATCAAATACCTCCCACTCAAACTTAAGGGACCGGCCCGGCATTGGCTTAACAGCTTGCTAGCAAACTCAATCCGTTCTTGGGAGGACCTGGAAGCCGCATTCCTTGACAACTTCCAGGGCACTTATGTGCGACCACCGGACGCCGATGAAATAAGCCACATAATTCAGCAGCCAGAAGAATCGGCCAGGCAATTCTGGACACGGTTCCTAACAAAGAAAAACTAGATAGTCGACTGTCCGCACGTAGAGGCCTTAGCGGCCTTCAAGCATAATATCCGTGACGAGTGGCTGGCCCGGCACCTGGGACAGGAAAAGCCGAAATCTATGGCAGCCCTCACGACACTCATGACCTTCTTTTGCGCGGGAGAAGACAGCTGGCTAGCTCGCAGTAACAACTTAACCAAGAACACTGGTAATTCGAATACCAAGGATAAAAGTGATAGGTCGCGTCGGAACAAGCAAAAGCGCCGCGTTAACAGCGACAGCAATGAGGATACGGCAGTTAATGCCAGATTCCGAGGCTACAAATCCGGTCAATAGAAACAGCCATTCAAAAGAAAAACTCAGGGCCCGTCCAATTTGGACCGAATACTCAACCGCTTGTGCCAGATACATGGCACCCCCGAAAAGCCAGCCAATCACACCAACAGGGATTGTTGGGTGTTCAAGCAGGCAGGCAAGTTAAGAGCCAAAAACAAAGACAACGGGCTGCATAGCGACGACGAGGAGGAGCCCAGGCCGCCGAACAAAATGGACAGAAGGGATTTCCCCCGCAAGTGCGGATGGTGAACATGATATACGCAACCCACATCCCCAAGAGGGAGCGGAAGCGTGCGTTACGGGACGTATATGCGATGGAGCCGGTAGCCCCAAAGTTCAACCCATGGTCCTCCTGCCCGATCACCTTTGATCGAAGGGACCACCCCACTAGCATCCATCACGGCGGCTTCACCGCATTGGTTCTAGACCCAATCATTGACGAATTTCATCTCACAAGAGTCCTCATGGACGGCGGCGGCAGCCTGAACCTGCTTTACCAGGATACAGTGCGAAAGATGGGCATAGATCCCGCGAGGATCAAGCCCACCAAAACGACCTTTAAAGGCGTCATACCAGGTGTAGAAGCCAACTGTACAGGCTCAGTTACACTGGAAGTGGTCTTCGGATCTCCGGATAACTTCCGAAGCGAGGAGTTAATCTTCGACATAGTCCCGTTCCGCAGTGGCTATCACGCACTGCTCGGGCGAACCGCATTCACAAAATTCAACGCGGTACCGCACTATGCATACCTCAAGCTCAAGATGCCAGGCCCTAGGGGAGTAATCACGGTCAATGGGAACACTGAACGCTCCCTCTGAATGGAGGAGCACACGGCAGCGCTCGCAGCAGAAGTACAAAGCAGCCTCTCTAGGCAGTCCTCCAGTTCGGCCTTCAAAAAGCCGGACACTGTCAAGCGCGCCCCGAGTACCCTACAACAAGACCGCCTGGCACATTCCGAGCTAGCGTAGCAATGCGGCCGCAACCCTAGTCCTCGCGATATAGCAAAACCAGCGCTTCGCGTACATAACTACGCTCTTGAAATACCATGGGCACAGGGGAAGGGGCACTATCACGGCACGCCCGAAATATGGCTTAAACCGCACCAGGGGCTGCCGGATTCCTTCTTTTTTTCTCTTACTCTCAGGACTCCATACTTCGGACGACCCGTTCGGCAATTAAACTGCCGCACAAATGATGCAAGATCCAGGGAAGCAGACAAGTCACGCCGCATTATGGAACTCCCAGGTGGTCTCTATTGCGAGCAGTATACCTATTTTTTAATACAATTCCGTGGCCTGCCCCTGGCCAGGACATGTTAAATAGTCCAATTTATTTTGCTTATCGCACTATTTGTATCGGTCCCCTTTCATAGCAGCCTTTCTATAAACAATGCATAGCTTTTTGTCTATTTTTTGCATTACCCTCTTTTTATATATATGTTTATTAATAACATGCTGCATCCGTACACTGTGGTACGGCAAAATACGCCAGGGGCTTTAGTACCCATCAATATGGCTTGAGAAGTCCGTCCACTTTCACAAGTGCGGCACCCCAAACTTATAGCACTATATGCATTGGCTCCGAATCATGATTTGGGTCAATAGTTGGGTTTGCCCGGCTCCTATGTTTTGGTGCCTTACGTTCCGCTATATCGGCTAAGGTAGCACTCGGAGAACCATTGCGATTGTGCCCTAGTTGAGCTGGGCCGAGCACCTCAGTGGAGAAAGCTAAAACTGACTGTCATGATGAGGCGAGAGACCGGTCGCTGTTCGAGAGGTTTTTCGAGTCCTTAAAGGCTTATGCCGCTTCGAGCGAGGAACCGGCTTTGTCCGGCCAAGGCGTGGATAGCACCCTGAACTCGGTCTTCCGAATACTAGGGGCTTCGCCGAAATTTAAAATTATAGAGTTCTATGGCTAAGTGAGAGTGTTCAAACATTATAGTCCGATTGCCTTGTTCGTTGTGCTGACCGCCTCCCTCGACGGACCCAATCATGGGAAAAAGAGCGCTCAGGTTTATCCCGAACACCCCAGCACTAGTGGCATGGGGGCAGAAGCCGAAGACTGGCCATCTCTCAATTTTTTGATAAACGGCCGCACAGAAAGTAATATTTTAAATTCAAGCATTGCTTAGCGCATATGAACAAGTTTTCAGCGCACATGATAACACGAGTGAGTTCATTCAAAAATTACATCCTTGGTACATTCATCCGCCACAAGGCGGACACCAGCAAGAACATCCTTGTAATAGTTCTCGGGCTTGCGATGCTCCTTCCCTGGTGGTGGCCCGTCCTTCACAAGCTTCTCACCGTCTAGCTTACCCCAATGCACCTTTGCACGGGCAAGGGCCCTACGGGCACCTTCGATGCAGACGGAGCGCTTGATGACCTCGAGCCTTGGACAAGCCTCCACCAGCCCCGCACCAGTCCAAAGTAGCTCCCAGGCAAGGCCTCTCTAGGCCACAGCAGAACTATGAAGCCCTTTAGGGCCTGTTCGGCCGCCTTGTGGAGCTCGACCAGCTACTTCAGCTGGTCGCTCAAGGGCATAGGGTGTCCGGCCTCAGCATACTGAGACCAGAACACCTTCTCCGTCAAGCTGCCTTCCTCGGCTCGGTAGAATGTGGCGGCATCGGATATGCTGCGGGGAAGATCTGCGAATGTCCCTGGAGAGCTCCGGATTCGGGTAAGTAACAAGTAGTTTACTTTTATATGTCTGCTTTGCATATAGAATGCCTTACCCGCTGCTATCTTTTTCACTGCATCCAATTCCTGGACGGCCTTCTGGGCTTCGGCCTTGGTAGATTTGGCAGCTTTAAGGGCCGCAGCAAGCTCGGACTCTCGCGTCTTCGAGTCGAGCTCCAAACTCTCATGTTTTTGCATGAGAACCTGAAGCTCTTGCCGCACCTCGCCGACCTGCGCCTCAAATTTCTCCTGCTCAGCGCGCTCCGTGGCCGTTTTCTTCTCGGCCTCGGACAGCGCCTGCTTGAGGGTCGCCACCTCAGTTGTGGCCCCTAAAATAAGCAGTATACTCCTGTTATTTTTTCCAATTGTGCCTCCCTATAGGCATTTTTTCTATAAGGTATCTCTTACCTTCTTTCTCCTCGAGCTGCCGTTTGGCAAGGCCGAGCTCTTGCTCGGTCCGCTCGAGGCCCTGCTTCAGGGCACCCACCTCCGTAGTTAGTGCGGCGGTGGCCAGCAGCGAAGCCTGCATACGTATATTGACTCCTTTTTAGTTAGACTCCTATGATATTTAATAGATCCTCTATTCGGCTTTTCTTTCCGAACGCCAAACAGAGCATCAGTGGCTACTGTCTATATGGTAATATTTTTACATATTTTTACTTACCTCGAAGCCTGTTAGAAGGCTAGCACAAGCTTCAGTCAGTCCGCTTTTGGCGTACCGAACCTTCTGGATCACCGTACTCATGATGGCACGGTGCTCCTCGTCGATGGAGGCGCCCTTAAGCTCCTCTAGCAGATTGTCCGGCGCCTCCGGCTGGACGGAGGACGCCGGCTCAGTAGGCTTGCTCCTCTTGGCAGGAGTTCGCCTACCGTGGTCCGAAACCGTTGATGATTCCAGCGCAGTGTCCGGCTTAAAGCCGGACTTGGAGCCTAGGGGGGTCTTGTCCCCTTCACTCCTGGAGTCCGGGAGGTCGCCTCGCGGCTCCTCCTGGACCACCTCCTCTCGCCCCGGAGCTTGTCGCGACGCCACTTCGGCATCATCCGCAGCACAGGGGGAAGCAGTAGGGGGAACTGAATTCACGTCCGATGAATCCAAGGAGCCGCTCGACGACTCGTCGAGCCCGTCCTTGGGCGTACTGCATGATTATATCCGACATTAGGGAAAGCTGTGCAACAAAAGGAATATCATGAGTTACTCTGGTATCCGAACACTTACGATCTCGTCAGACGCTTGGCCCTGTCCGGCCACTCCTCTTCGTCCTCGTCGGCGTCGGGGACGTAGTCCGGCGGAGGGGTTTTCCTCTTCTTGGACCCCTCGGCCTCCCCTACGGGGGCGGCCTTCCACTTCTCTCCTCCCCCCCGCTGGAGGGGGAGAGGTTTCTTCTTCCTCCTCCTCGTCTTCATGGGAGGAGTGCGTCTTGGACTCGTCGGACGACGAGTCCGAAACCACCATATGCCGGGAACTCTTTCGAGTCCCCGTGGCCTTCTTCTTCTTGGACTTCTTCTCCGGCACCACATAAGGTGTCGGAACCAGCAGCTTCTCTAGGAGAGCAGGGGTTGGGTCTTCGGGCAAGGGAGTCGGACAGTTAATCTGTCCGGACTTCTCCCGCCAATCCTGTCAAAGGTGAGGGAGTTTAGATCCCGCATAGAGTCAAACTATGAAAAAAACTTAACATCCTGTAAAAGATGGAAATATCTTACCTCGCCAGCAGGACGCTGCGAGCTGAATCCGCGGTCTTCGGAGGCGGATGTGGGGGCCTCGGCGCCTTTGGTTAGCCCCCTCCAGACATCTTCGTACGTCATGTCGAAGAGCCTGCTCAGAGTTCGGTGTTGCGCCGGGTTGAACTCCCACAAATTGAAGTCTCGTTCTTGACACGGAAGGATCCGGCGGACGAGCATGACCTGGATTACGTTGACAATCTTGAGCTGCTTGTTCACCAGGGACTGGATGCATTTTTGCAGTCCGGTCAACTCTTCCTCGTCGCCCCACGACAAGCTCGTCTCCTTCCAGGATGTGAGCCGCGTAGGGGGTCTGGATCGGAATTCAGGGGCTGCGATCCACTTCGGATCGTGTGGCTCGATGATGTAAAACCACCCTGACTGCCACCCCTTCAAGGTCTCCACAAAGGAGCCCTCAAGCCATAGGACGTAGGCAATTTTGCCCGCCATGGCACCTCCGCACTCCGCCTGGTTGCCGCGCACCACCTTTGGCTTGACGTTGAAGGTCTTGAGCCAGAGGCCGAAATGGGGGCGAATGCAGAGGAAAACCTCGCACACGACGATAAACGCCGAGATATTGAGGATGAAGTTCGGGGCCAGATCGTGGAAATCTAGGCCATAGTAGAACATGAGCCCGCAGACAAATGGGTGGAGAGGAAAACCCAGTCCGCGGAGGAAGTGGGGGAGAAATACTACCCTCTCATGGGGCCTTGGGGTGGGGAGAAGCTGCCCCTCCTCAGGGAGCCGGTGCATGATGTCTTTGGACAGGTATCCGGCCTTCCTTAACCTTTTGACATGGCCCTCCGTGACAGAGGAGACCATCCACTTGCCTCCCACTCCGGACATTGTTGGAGAGGGTTGAGGTAGGAAGTGCGGGCTTGGGCGCTGGAGCTCGGGTGCGCAGAAGATGGATAGGCAAAGGAGGAAGAAGGCGTAGGTAAAAAGGTGGATCCTTATCCCCTTATATGGGCGGATGCGACTATGCGTCCCCACCAGCCTAGTAAAACTCGCTTGCCTCCCAAGCGCCGTGATAAGTGGCGTGGTTGGGTTACCCACGTCCGTATTAACGAGAATCCCGTAAACAAAGGGGACACGATCTCTGCTTTGACAAGACGTGCCAAGGAAACCGCCTCGCAAAGCACGCTGAGGTGGAGAAGTGAAAACGATTCGAATAAAGGCTTGGCCATAGTGTGATGTCACGCTGCGGAATACGTCAGCAGATTAGATTTGTGTTAATATTATTCTCTCTATGGCAATACGTGGAAGCTTATTTTGCAGAGCCGGACACTACTCTTGGTGTTTACAAACTTTTATGAAGAATTTGGAGGAGGAACCCGCCTTGCAATGCCGAAGACAATCTGCGCACCGGACTCGACGTCATTGAAGCCTGGTTCAGGGGCTACTGAGGGAGTCCTGGATTAGGGGGTGTTCGGGTAGCCGGACTATACCTTCAGCCGAACTCCAGGACTATGAAGATACAAGATTGAAGACTCCGTCCCGTGTCCGGATGGGACTTTCCTTGGCGTGGAAGGCAAGCTTGGCGATGCGGATATTCAAGATCTCCTACCGTATTAACCGACTTTGTGTAACCCTAACCCTCTCCGGTGTCTATATAAACCAGAGGGTTTTAGTCCGTAGGACAACTTCATCACACAACAATCATACCATAGGCTAGCTTTTAGGGTTTAGCCTCCTCGATCTCGTGGTAGATCTACTCTTGTACTACCCATCTCATCAATATTAATCAAGCAGGAGGTAGGGTTTTACCTCCATCAAGAGGGCCCGAACCTGGGTAAAACATTGTGTCCCTTGTCTCCTGTTACCATCCGGCCTAGACGCACAGTTTGGGACCCCCTACCCGAGATCTGCCAGTTTTGACACCGATAGTGATCATGAAGGTGCTTCAGAGATGGAGATCACAAGCACAAGATGATGATGGCCATATCATATCACTTATATTGATTGCATGTGATGCTTATCTTTTATGCATCTTATCTTGCTTTGATTGACGGTAGCATTATAAGATGATCCCCCACTAAATTATCAAAGTATAAGTGTTCTCCCTGAGTATGCACCATTGCGAAAGTTCTTCGTGCCGAGACACCACGTGATGATCGGGTGTGATAGGCTCTACGTTCAAATACAACAGGTGCAAAATAGTTGCACACGCGGAATACTCAGGTTTAACTTGACGAGCCTAGCATATAACAGATATGGCCTCGGAACACGGAGACCGAAAGGTCGAGCGTGAATCATATAGTAGATATGATCAACATAGTGATGTTCACCATTGAAACTAATCCATCTCACGTGATAATCGGACATGGTTTAGTTGATATGGATCACGTGATCACTAAGAAGATTAGAGGGATGTCTGTCTAAGTGGGAGTTCTTAAGTAATATGATTAATTGAACTTTAATTTATCATGAACTTAGTCCTGGTAGTATTAGCATATCTATGTTGTAGATCAATAGCTCGCATTTAGCTTCCCTGTTTTATTTTTGATATGTTCCTAGAGAAAATTAAGTTGAAAGATGTTAGTAGCAATGATGCGGATTGGATCCGTGATCTGAGGATTATCCTCATTGCTGCACAGAAGAATTATGTCCTTGATGCACCGCTAGGTGACAGACCTATTGCAGGAGCAGATGCAGACGTTATGAACGTTTGGCTAGCTCAATATGATGACTACTTGATAGTTTAGTGCACCATGCTTAACAGCTTAGAATCGGGACTTCAAAGACGTTTTGAACGTCATGGACCATATGAGATGTTCCAGGAGTTGAAGTTAATATTTCAAGTAAAATACCCGAGTTGAGAGATATGAAGTCTCCAACAAGTTCTATAGCTAAAAGATGGAGGAGAATAGCTCAAGCAATGAGCATGTGCTCAGATTGTCTGGGTACTACAATCGCTTGAATCAAGTGGGAGTTAATCTTCCAGATAAAATAGTGATTGACAGAATTCTCTAGTCACCATCACCAAGTTAGTAGAACTTCGTGATGAACTATAATATGCAAGGGATGATGAAAGTAATTCCCAAGCTCTTCGTGATGCTGAAATCGACGAAGGTAGAAATCAAGAAAAACATCAAGTATTGATGGTTAACAAGACCACTAGTTTCAAGAAAAGGGCAAAGGGAAAGAAAGGGAACTTCAAGAAGAACGGCAAGCAAGTTGCTACTCAAGTGAAGAAGCCCAAGTCTGGTCCTAAGCCTGAGACTAAGTGATTCTATTGCAAAGGGACTGGTCACTGGAAGCAGAACTACCCCAAGTGATTGGCAGATAAGAAGGATGGCAAAGTGAACAAAGGTATATTTGATATACAGATTATTGATGTGTATTTTACTAGTGTTTGTAGCAACCCCTCGGTATTTGATATTGGTTCAGTTGCTAAGAGTAGTAACTCGAAACGGGAGTTGCAGAATGAACATAGACTAGTTAAGGGTGAAGTGACGATGTGTGTTGGAAGTGGTTCCAAGATTGATATGATCATCATCGCACACTCCCTATACTTTTGGGATTAGTGTTGAACCTAAATAAGTGTTATTTGGTGTTTGCATTGAGCATGAATATGATTTGATCATGTTTATTGCAATACGGTTATTCATTTAAGTAAGAGAATAAATTGTTGTTCTGTTTACATGAATAAAACCTTATATGGTTACACACCCAATGAAAATGGTTCATTGGATCTCGATCGTAGTGATACACATATTCATAATATTGAAACCAAAAGATGCAAAGTTAATAATGATAGTGCAACTTATTTGTGGCACTGCCGTTTAGGTCATATTGGTGTAAAGCGCATGAAGAAAATCCATGTTGATGGGCTTTTAGAATCACTTGATTATGAATCAGTTGATGCTTGCAAACCATGCCTCATGGGCAAGATGACTAAGACTCCGTTCTCCGGAACAATGGATCAAGCAACAAATTTGTTGGAAATCATACATATTGATGTATGTGATCCGATGAATATTGAGGCTCACGGCATGTATCATTATTTTCTGATCTTCATAGATGATTTGAGCAGATATGAGTATATGTACTTGATGAAACACAAGTCTGAAACATTTGAAAAGTTCAAAGAATTTCAAAGTGAAGTGGAGAATCATCGTAACAAAATAAAAGTTTCTATGATATGATCGCAGAAGTGAAATATTTGAGTTACGAGTTTGGCTTTCAGTTAAAAACAATGTGAAATAGTTTCACTACTCACGCCACCTGGAACACCACAATGTAATGGTGTGTCTGAACGTCATAACCGTACTTTATTAGATATGGTGCCATCTATGATGTCTCTTACCGATCTACCACTATCGTTTTGGGGTTATGCATTAGAGACAGCTGCATTCACGTTAAACGGGGCACCATCTAAGTCCATTGAGACGACACCGTATTAACTATGGTTTTGCAAGAAACCTAAGCTGTCGTTTCTTAAAGTTTGAGTTGCAATACTTATGTGAAAAAGTTTCAACCTGATAAGCTCTAACCCAAATCGGAGAAGTGCGTCTTCATAGGATACCCAAAAGAAAATGTTGGGTACACCTTCTATCACAGATCCGAAGGCAAGATATTCGTTGCTGAGAATGGATCCTTTCTAGAGAAGGAGTTTCTCTCGAAAGAAGCGAGTGGGAGGAAAGTAGAACTTGATGAGGTAACTGTACCTGCTCCCTTATTGGAAAGTAGTTCATCACATAAATCTGTTCCTATGACTACTACACCGATTAGTGAGGAAGCTAATGATGATGATCATGTAACTTCAGATCAAGTTACTACCGAACCTCGTAGGTAAACCAGAGTGAGATCCACACCAAAGTGGTACGGTAATCCTGTTCTGGAGGTCATGTTACTTGACCATGACGAGCCTACGCACTATGAGGAAGCGATGATGAGCCCAGATTCCGTGAAATGGCTTGAGGCCATGAAATCTGAGATGAGATCCATGTATGAGAACAAAGTATGGACTTTGATTGACTTGCCCAATGATCGATGAGCCATTGAGATTAAATGGATCTTCAAGAGGAAGACGGACGCTGATAGTAGTGTTACTATCTACAAAGCTAGAATTTTCGCAAAAAGGTTTTCGACAAGTTCAAGGTGTTGACTACGATGAGAGTTTCTCACTCGTATCTATGCTTAAGTCTGTCCAAATCATGTTAGCAATTGCCACTTTTTATGAAATCTGGCAAATGGATAAACAAAACTGCATTCCTTAATGGATTTATTAAAGAAGAGTTGTATATGATGCAACCAGAAGGTTTTGTCAATCCTAAAGGTGCTAACAAAATATGCAAGCTCCAGCGATCCATCTATGGACTGGTGCAAGCATCTCGGAGTTGGAATATGCGCTTTGATAAGTTGATCAAAGCATATAGTTTTATACAGACTTGCGGTGAAGCCTGTATTTACAAGAAAGTGAGTGGGAGCACTACATCATTTCTGATAAGTATATGTGAATGACATATTGTTGATCGAAGATAATGTAGAATTATTCTACAAAGCATAAAGGAGTGTTTGAAAGGAGTTTTTCAAAGAAAGACCTTGGTGAAGCTGCTTTCATATTGAGCATCAAGATCTATAGAGATAGATCAAGACGCTTGATAAGTTTTTCAATGAGTACATACCTTGACAAGATTTTGAAGTAATTCAAAATGGAACAGTCAAAGAAAGAGTTCTTGCCTGTGTTACAAGGTGTGAAACTGAGTAAGACTCAAAGCCCGACCATGGCAGAAGATAGAAAGAGAATGAAAGTCATTCCCTATGCCATGGACATAGGTTCTATAAAATATGCCATGCTATGTACCAGATCTATTGTATACCCTACACTATTTTTGGCAAGGGAGTACAATAGTGATCTAGGAGTAGATCACTGGACAGCAGTCAAAATTATCCTTAATGGAATAAGGATATGTTTCTCGATTATGGAGGTGACAAAAAGGTTCGTCGTAAAAGGTTACGTCGATGCAAATTTTGACGATGATCCAGATGACTCTAAATCTCAATATGGATACATATTGAAAGTGGGAGCAATTAGCTACAGTAGCTCCGTGCAGAGCATTGTTGACATAGAAATTTGCAAAATACTTACGGATCTGAATGTGGCAGACCCGTTGACTAAACTTCTCTCACAAGCAAAACATGATCACACCTTAGTACCCTTTGGGTGTTAATCACATAGCGATGTGAACTAGATTATTGACTCTAGTAAACCCTTTGGGTGTTGGTCACATGACAATGTGAACTATGCGTGTTAATCACATGGTGATGTGAACTATTGGTGTTAAATCACATGGCGATGTGAACTAGATTATTGACTCTAGTGCAAGTGGGAGACTGAAGGAAATATGCCCTAGAGGCAATAATAAAGTTATTATTTATTTCCTTATATCATGATAAATGTTTATTATTCATGCTAGAATTGTATTAACCGGAAACATGATACATGTGTGAATACATAGACAAACAGAGTGTCACTAGTATGCCTCTACTTGACTAGCTCGTTGATCAAAGATGGTTATGTTTCCTAGCCATAGACAAAGAGTTGTCATTTGATTAACGGGATCACATCATTAGGAGAATGATGTGATTGACTTGACCCATTCCGTTAACATAGCACTTGATCGTTTAGTTTATTGCTATTGCTTTCTTCATGACTTATACATGTTCCTATGACTATGAGATTATGCAACTCCCGTTTACCGGAGGAACACTATGTGTGCTACCAAACGTCACAACGTAACTGGGTGATTATAAAGGTGCTCTACAGGTGTCTCCGAAGGTACTTGTTGGGTTGGCGTATTTCGAGATTAGGATTTATCACTCCGATTGTCGGAGAGATATCTCTGGGCCCACTCGGTAATGCACATCACTATAAGCCTTGCAAGCATTGCAACTAATGAGTTAGTTGCGGGATGATGTATTACGGAACGAGTAAAGAGACTTGCCAGTGACGAGATTGAACTAGGTATTGAGATACCGACGATCGAATCTCGGGCAAGTAACATACCGATAACAAAGGGAACAACGTATGTTGTTATGCGGTTTGACCGATAAAGATCTTCGTAGAATATGTAGGAGCCAATATGAGCATCCAGGTTCCGCTATTGGTTATTGACCGGAGACATGTCTCGGTCATGTATACATAGTTCTCGAACCCGTAGGGTCCGCACACTTAAAGTTCGATGACGGTTGTATTATGAGTTTATGTGTTTTATGTACCGAAGGAGTTCGGAGTCCCGGATGAGATCGGGGACATGACGAGGAGTCTCGAAATGGTCGAGACATAAAGATCGATATATTGGACGACTATATTCGGACATCTGAAAGGTTCCGAGTGATTCGGGTATTTTCGGGAGTACCGGGGAGTCGGGATTTCGTATTGGGCCTTAATGGGCCATACGGGAAAGGAGAGAAAGGCCTCAAAGGGTGGTCACACCCCTCCCCATGGGCTGGTCCGAATTGGACTAGGGAGGGGGGACGCCCCCTTCCTTCCTTCTCCTTTTCCCTTCCCTTTCCTTCCCTCCTACTCCTACTACTTGGAAGGGCTCCTAGTTCTACTAGGAAAGGGGGAATCCTACTCCCGGTGGGAGTAGGACTCCCCTAGGGCGCGCCATAGAGAGGGCCGGCCCTCCCCCTCCTCCACTCCTTTATATACGGGGGCAGGGGGCACCCCAAAGACACAACAATTGATCTCTTGATCTCTTAGCCATGTGCGGTGCCCCCCTCCACCATAATCCTCGATAATATTGTAGCGGTGCTTAGGGAAGCCCTGCGACAGTAGAACATCAAGATCATCACCGCGCCGTCGTGCTGACGGAACTCTTCCCCGACACTTTGCTGGATCAGAGTCCGGGGATCGTCATCGAGCTGAACGTGTGCTAGAACTCGGAGGTGCCGTAGTTTCGGTGCTTGATCGGTCGGGCCGTGAAGACGTACGACTACATCAACCGTGTTGTGCTAACGCTTCCGCTTCCGGTCTACGAGGGTACGTAGACAACACTCTCCCCTCTCGTTGCTATGCATCACCATGATCTTGCATATGCGTAGAAAGTTTTTGAAATTACTACGTTCCCCAACACTCATCTGGGACTTCGAACAACATTCAGTCACCAAATCATCATTGGTACACATCGGTCCTAAACAAACGATTTTTAACACCTTTCCGCGACGGCATTCGGAACCATCGCCAAGTGAGTGTGGGCGATAGGGGGTTCTTCCCACACGACCCAGAAACCGTTGGGGATATGCCCTCCTGGCACACACGCTCGGCAAAATAAGGTCGTGTGCGACCACCGAGCGCTTAAATACGGAAATATGTACAGTAGTGCTAAAAAATACAAGTATACGGCGAAATTGTTTCCGGTCGCAAGTACATCCCACACAGTCAGGCCCCGCTAAACGTTTCCATTCTATATACATCCCACACAGTCGCTACAAGGAAAACATTTGTGCAAGGTGGCGTAATGCAAACAGTTTTAAAAAGAATGTCGTGTGTGATTGTTCATTGATCCAACACGGTTTATTCCTAGAAACTGTGTGCGTTGCCTGAGGTCATCGCCCACGGTGTTTTCTCATTAACTGTTTGCAATAGGAAAACCCAATTAGCAAGCTAATTGGACAATTAGCGGGTTAATTACCCTATTATTAATAATCCATTTACTAATCTAATTGGCATTCATATTAAGCATATAATATATTCCATTTCCATATTAAGGAAGCAGGATTTCATAATTGAAATACATCGGAGTACAACATGATATAGCTTCAGCACTCAGCTACCCCATTACACAACTGCACCGGCAGCAAGTTTCACATGCAACATCTAGAACCTTTCGAAATTAGCATCATAGACGGTACATAGAGAGATGCATCTCATCTGGAAAACTGCTGAAGCGGAAGGCGAATATTGAGCCTTCATTCATGTTGAAGGTCTTTGCAACTTTAGGCCAGTGCCTGTGGATGATTGACCGTCCATCCTTCGACCTCTTCAGGAACACTCCAATATTCAACCCTGGGTGTTGTATGAAAATTTCCTCGCCTCCTGACCAGAGAGGTGGTTTGAGAGGTAATCATCAGTGAAGCCTGAAAACAAGGATGTGCATAAATATCTTCTCTATATTGGAAATGGGGCAAAGGAATATGAAAAGGCAAGGTATAATAGTTAGTACCATCTTGTAAACCTCAGTGCTTCCCATTGTTTCCCTACAACACATATAAGGTAGTTAGTAACCAGGTTAAGTAAGGGTTCGCATGCTATCAGTAAAATATGTTGATGATAAATAAGCACATTGCAGGTTCATCAGATTAATTCAAGCCACATGGAAAACTCATTTATCCAAACCAAGCATGATTAAGAACTAGGAAATATAGCACTTGTATATGTTTCTCATGTATTAAGTGCAGCCCAATTCGATTTATTCCTCACATGGTATACAATAACAGAATGCAGCCACAACGATTGAACATCGCATTGCAGAATTGAACCAAGCAGTTAACTAAACACCACAAGAAATGAACCAAACGTTAACTGAGCACCACATTGCACAATATAACATACTCCTAATAGAAGATCAGACAATTAACCAAACCAAGCATGCTTAAAAACTTGGAAATATAGCAATTGTATTTGTTTCTCATGTATTTAGTATAGCCAAATTCGATTTATTCCTCACATGGTATACAATAACAGAATGTAGCTGAGGGAGTCCTGGATTAGGGGGTGTTCGGGTAGCCGGACTATACCTTCAGCCGAACTCCAGGACTATGAAGATACAAGATTGAAGACTTCGTCCCGTGTCCGGATGGGACTTTCCTTGGCGTGGAAGGCAAGCTTGGCGATGCGTATATTCAAGATCCCCTACCATTGTAACCGACTTTGTGTAACCCTAACCCACTCCGGTGTCTATATAAACCGGAGGGTTTTAGTCCGTAGGACAACTTCATCATACAACAATCATACCATAGGCTAGCTTTTAGGGTTTAGCCTCCTCGATCTCGTGGTAGATCTACTCTTGTACTACCCATATCATCAATATTAATCAAGCAGGACGTAGGGTTTTACCTCCATCAAGAGGGACCGAACCTGGGTAAAACATTGTGTCCCTTGTTTCCTGTTACCATCCGGCCTAGACGCACAGTTCGGGACCCCCTACCCGAGATCCGCCGGTTTTGACACCGACATTGGTGCTTTCATTGGGAGTTCCTCTATGTCGTCGCTTTCAGGCCTGATGGCTCCTTCGATCATCAACAATGATGCAGTCCAGGGTGAGACTTTTCTCCCCGGACAGATCTTCGTCTTCTGCGGCTTCGCACTGTGGGCCAACTCGCTTGGCCACCTTGAGCAGATCGAAAGCTACGCCCCTGGCCATCAGGTCAGGTTTAGAAGCCTAAACTACACGGCTGACATCCGCGGGACTTGATCTTCGACGGATTCGAGCCACAGCCAAGTGCGCCGCACTGTCTCGATGGGCATGATATTGCTCTGCCGCCGAGCAGCGTTTTGGAGGGCGCACACGCACCGGTTCCGACCATTGATTCGGAGCCTACTGCGCCGATCGAGGATTAGCGGTTAGACGCTGCCTCAGGGGCTGCGATCTCAGAGGCGATCGAGCCGAACTCCAGCCCCGCACTCCGCATGGCCCGTGACTCCGAAGAGCCGGATTCCTCTCCGAACTCCGTGCTCCCCGCGCCCCCGCCGATCAAATCCGATTGGGCGCCGATAATGGAGTTCACCGTCGTGGACATCTTTCAGCACTCGCCCTTCGGCGACATCCTGAATTCTCTAAAGTCTCTCTCTTTATCAGGAGAGCCCTGGCCGGACTACGGTCAGCAAGGTTGGGATACGGACGATGAAGAAATTCAAAATCCACCCACCACCCATTTCGTAACCACTGTCGATGAGTTAACCGACATGCTCGACTTCGACTCCGAAGACATCGACGGTATGGACGACGATGCAGGAGACAACCAAGAACCAATGCCTATAGGGCATTGGACTGCCACCTCATCTCACAATGTGTGCATGGTGGATACCCCTAAAGGAAGCAACAACGAGGAAAACGGGGAGGGGGATCGATCTCTCGAAAAACAATCAAAGCGTCGGCAAAAACGCCGACCTAAGCCCCGCCTCGATAAAGACCCAGCCATAGAGCAGGATGAGCCGGTAGACGACGAGCATGCCTTAGAGCAACCGTCCCAATAAGACAACCCGGATAGAGAAACCGAACATTCCTCCCCCGGTGAAAATGGCATTCCGGACGACCCTACGCCGGACAAGCCCACGAAGCAGAAGAACCTCTACAAACGGCTCGTTGCAACCGCACGCAGCCTGAAAAAGCAGAAGCGGAAGCTAAAGACTGTGGAAGATGCACTCAGGATCAGATGGAGTAAAGTAATCAATACCACAGACAAATACGGTGGCAGTCACCGCACTAAAAGCTATTCGAGGAGAAAACTACTGCCTGAATTCGACGAGGAGGCCTTAGAGCCCTCGCATTCAAGAAGTAAGAAAGCCACACGGTCGGATAGATGACCCCAGGGCCAGCTTAAAGTGGCAAGCAGCGCCGCACTTAAGCCGGTAGGCGACCCACTTAAGGATTCGCATCATGGCCCAGCCAGGTCCATTTACGGGCCAAGAAAGTAAGCTCTCATAAGCAACGCAATAAAGCCATTATCAGAACACGGCACACCCAAATACAGGGGTGCCACACACCCCCTATGTTTCACTGATGAGGTCCTGGATTACGAATTTCCAGCGGGATTCAAACCCGTAAACATAGAGGCATATGATGGAACAACAGACCCTGGAGTCTGGATCGAGGATTATATCCTCCACATACATATGGCTCGAGGAGATGACCTCCACGCCATAAAATACTTACCCCTCAAGCTTAAAGGGCCAGCCCGGCATTGGCTTAAAAGCCTTCCTGAAAACACAATCGGAAGTTGGGAAGAGCTCGAGGACGCTTTTCGAGCAAATTTTCAAGGGACCTATGTCCGCCCTCCGGATGCAGACAATCTTAGTCACATAACTCAACAGCCTGGAGAGTCAGCTCGGCAATTCTGGAATAGATTTCTTACTAAAAAGAATCAGATAGTCGACTGTCCGGACGCCAAAGCCTTAGCAGCTTTCAGGCATAATGTCCGAGACGAATGGCTCGCCAGACACCTCGGCCAAGAAAAGCCAAGAACAATGGACGCACTAACAAGCATCATGACCCGCTTTTGTGCAGGAGAGGATAGCTGGTTGGCAAGATGCAGCGCCAGCGACCCAAGTACTTCCGAAACTAGGGATGGAAACGGAAAACCGCGACGCAATAAGGACCGTTGCCGGACTAAGGAAAAAAGTCTGAAGAGCATGGCAGTTAACGCCGGATTCAAAAGCTCACGACAGAATCAGAAAAAGCCGCCCCTCCAAGATAACAGGGACGACCTATCCAACCTAAACAAAATCCTGGATAGGATATGTCAAATACACAATACTCCCGGAAAGCCTGCTAACCATACCCACAGAGATTGTTGGGTTTTCAAACAATCCGGCAGACTCAACGCCGAACACAAGGGGCTCGATACACCAAGCGAAGACGAGGACGAACCCCAAAAGCAGAGTAGCGGGAAACAAAAGAATTTCCCACAAGAAGTAAAAACAGTAAACTTACTCCACATAACAAAACGTGCGGCGCCCATAAAGGTACACGCCCCACGGTCTATCCCAAAGGAATCCCGCCACTGGTTGTCAAAACCAATCATCTTCGATCATCTGGATTATTCTAGAAGTATCAGGAACCCAGGCTGGACTGCCCTGGTACTCGATCCAATAATTGGCGGACTCTAGTTTTCAAATGTCCTTATGGACGGTGGCAGCGAACTCAACCTGATATATCAGGACTCAATCCGCCACATGGGGATCGACCCAAAAAGAATTCGCCACAGCAAAACCTCCTTTCAAGGAGTAACGCCAAGTCCGGACACCCATTGCATGGGTTTTCTCCGGCTTGAGGTTATTTTCGGCTCTGCCGATAACTTCCATCACGAAAAGCTGACTTTCCACATCTTCCCATTCTCAAGTCGCTAGCAAGCACTGCTGGGACGTGAAGCTTTCGCCCGCTTTAATGCAATACCGCATTATGCATCTCTTACACTCAAGCTGCCCGGTCCACGCGGCATCATCTCCTTAATGGGGAAGCAGTAAGGGCGCCTCCCCCAAGCGGAGGATTGTGCGGCCGCTTTAACAGCCCCACAATACAATGGCTTCACCAGCCAGAACATCGGAATAGATCATTAAGACCACGAACACGGATAGACGAGTCCGGCACAAAAGTATCGTTGATAGAGACTTAGTGGCCATATACCCCTGACTAGGGGCTTCACACGTATAAAATAAGAGACACTAAAGCTCAATTTTTCATATTTTACTTTACACTTTGTTTATTTCATATAACTTTTGTTCGGCACACCCCTTTTTCAACTTAGTTGCTCTCTTTTTTATAGATGAACGTCGTGCTGCGCCCGTCCAGGATACGGCACAACAGAGACACAGGCGTAGACGTGCAGTAGGGACCCGTTCCAAGGATTCTTTTCAGATTAAGACCCTGCGTAAACCTTTTTTACTGTCTCTTGTTGATACACATCCCCTGGTTCTATGACCAAGGAGGAGGCTGGCGTCTTGGCATGTGGCCACGTCAGAATTCTTGCGCGTACCTGGACACTAGGGGCTTATACCTTAGAGCGTTACTTATCCCGCTCTCATAAAGACCGAATACCTTAGGGAGTGTTCGGCGTCGCGAGTTTGGCCTTATATGCATCAGCTTCGAGTCATGATTTTGGTCAAATGTTGGGTTGCCCGGCTCCTGTGTTCGGCCGCCTTATGTTCCGCTCTATCGGCTAAGGCGGCACCAGGAGAACTACTGCGATTGTGCCCTGGTTCGGCCAGGCGAGCACCTTAGTAGAGAAAGTCGAAAACCGACTATCATGATATGGCGTGAGACTGGTCAACCACTCTATGACTCTCCGGAATCTATAGGATTCCCCCGCATTAACGAAGGGACGTTTCCCGGCCAGGCACATACGCGCCCCGAATTCGGGCGAGCGCAGTCGCCACCAGCGGCTACCTAAATAGTCCCATTGTCAAGCTCCTATGGCTAAGTGAAAGTGTTAAAGCATTATAGTCTGGTTGCCTAGCTCGCTGCGCTATCACCTCCTTTGTAGGACCAAGACGTTGGATTAAGTGTGAAAATGCGCCTTCTGCGAGCACCCCCGCACTATGTGCGTGGGGGCTGAAGCCAACGACTGCCATCTTTCAGATTTTGTATGTATATCTTAAAACGGCCGCACAGGAGGTGTTCCACATACTTGCAGGCACAAGTATAAAAGGCTACTACAATTCATCAAAATATTGCTTCATAATTACATATGCTATCAGAACATAGCATCCTTCGAGCACTGCGTCTCTATTACACGAGCGCCTTCAAGGACTTCCTGAAAATAGTGCTCGGAGGGTACTCGGCTTTGGTCCAAATCTTGGGATGCAACAACGGTGGTCTCCATCTCTGCCCAGTATGTCTTGACACGGGCGAGAGCCATCCGTGCGCCCTCTATGCATGCTGACCTCTTCATCACATCGATACGTGGCACCGCACCAAGGAATTGCTGCGCCAAGCCAAAATAACTCTTCGGCTCCGATCTCCCCGGCCACAGATAACCCATGAAGTACTTCATGGCGAGTCCGGACAATCTATTCAGTTCGGCCCATTGAGCCAGACGATCGTCCACTGCCAGTGGACGCTCTGGATTATGGAACTGCGACCAGAAAAGCCTTTCCACCTCGTGATCTTCTTGGTCTCGAAAGTGTTCGGTCGCATCAGCAGCACTCGCTGCCAAATCCAGATAGGTGTCCTTCGCACTCCACATCCGGTCCAACGGAGCAAACTTCGGATCGCCAAACTTCCTCCGCAGCATAAAGGGCTTTCCAGCCGCAATCTGTCCGGCCTGATGCAGCTCCTCCTTCGCAGCTCTCATCGTAGAGCGAGCGTCCTTGGCATCAACAACGGCCTTCTCTAAGTCCGTTTATCTCGCCCGGTCTTCTTTCTCAAGAGACTTGCAACGGTCAGCAGCGCTTTTTAACTTCACGGCCATCTCGGCCATCTCCTTCTTGCTTCGGCAGTGAGCATCCTGTTCGGCTCTCAGCTCTTCAAGTGCCTTCTTGGCAGCCGCATCACTTGTCCTGGCTTGTTCCTTAGCTCGGGCAAGTTCCGCCCGGAGACTCTCCACGGCGGCCGTACCATCTGCGTCAAGCACACACATTGTAAGATACTGGCATAAAAGCTACTCTTACCAGATGCCGCCCAAGGAATTGCATACCTTGAGCATCATCAAGTCGCTCATTAACGAGCGCGATGTCGGCATCTGCCACGCCAAGTTGCCGCTTTAGTTCAGCAAAATAATCAGTTCGTCTTGATTCCGGACACTTCGCCATCTATATACAAAGGCGAAAATTAGACCTGGGATTATGATCCTCTGCGCGCCGTCAATTTTGACAACGCACAGAGTCTCAGGGGCTACTATCTACACAGGGCGCATCTTGTTTATGCGCAACTGACAAAGAAGTACATTATCAAATGTACCTCAAAACCCGTCAGCAAACTTCTGACGGCCTCGTGCAATCCGCTTTCTGCGGACAAAATCCTTCCAATCACCGTACCCATCAATGCACGGTGCTCCTCTGAGATAGTAGCTCGCCCCAGCAGAATCATCAGCTCTTCCGACCGTGCACCAGACGGTGCCGGACTCGTCCTATGACCTCCATCGAAGGCAGGACGCGGAGAACCTTGGGGGCCATATGGCTACCTTCCACCCCTGCCGGATTCGGAGAAACCCTCCGCGACGACACCTCAGGGTCGCCCGCCTCGCTAGGCGGTACGGCAGGGGGAGGCGTTCCACTCTCCATCATCTCCGGAAGAAGATCCCTCGAAGACGAGCTCTGTTGAGAAGGGCTGAGGTCCGAGCTACATGGTAAAATTTTGGTTAATCTTCTCAGATAAAATGTAAGGATTTCTCTCATCCCTCTAAAGGAAAATCTTTCTCTACTTACGGCTCGCTGGAGGCCTGATCCCTTTGGGGGCGTAGTTCCGCCGAGGATCTCCCCGGCGCCGGACCCTCTGACGAGGATTTCTTCCCCCGCTTTGAGGCCATGGTCTCCGGGTCGTCAGAGGCGGCCCTCTTCTTCCTCCTAGGAGAGGAATTATCGGTTCCTCCCTTCGGAGCAGCCTCCTTCGAGGAGGCCATAGTTTCCTTGTCCTCCCCCTCACTTCCCTCCAAAGGCACGATCTTCAACATCCTGACTAGCACGGAATCCGGCCTGGTCTCAGGAAGGGGAGCCGGACACCTCAGCTTCGCCTTCGCTACCCACTCCTGTTTAAAAGGATAGCTCTTTTAGGGGCGAGTTTAGGACAATTTTACGGATAGCGAGTCCGGGCACAAGGTTACTTACTTGAGTATCCGGGCGATTGCAGCTTAAACCTGCGTCCTCGGTCAAATCCGGACACATTGCTTGTGATCCGAAGAACATTTTATACATCTCCACGGGCGTTGCGCCCATAAAATGCTGGAGAGCTTGTGGTCCCTCCGGATTAAACTCCCACAGACGAAGGGAGCGACGTTTGCCGGGCAATGTTCGGCGAATCAGCATGACCTGTGTCACCTTGACCAGGTTGAGGTCTCTTTCTAAGAGATCCCTAATGCGGCCCTGCAACAGGGGCACGTCTTTGGATAACCCCCAATCTAATCATTTGTTGACCCATGATGCTAGCCGTGGTGGGGGACCCGAGCGAAAGGCAGGAGGTGCCGCCCACTTGACGCTCCTGGGAGCGGTGATATAGAACCACTCTCGTTGCCACAAGCCGAGCTCCTCTTGAAAGGAGCCCTCGGGCCATGGAGCATCGGCATTCTTACTTATGACCGCACCACCGCACTCTGCATGCCGTCCCTCGATCATCTTCGGCTCCACTCCAAAGGTCTTGAGCCATAATCCGAAGTGAGGAGTAACACGGAGGAACGCTTCGCACACAACGATGAATGAGGAAATGTGGAGGATGGATTCCGGAGCTAGGTCATGAAATTCCAGTCCATAATAGAACATCAGCCCCCTCACAAAGGGATCCATCAGGAAGCCTAAACCCCGAAGGAAGTGAGACATGAACACTACGCTCTCACTAGGCTGGGGACTGGGAATAGCCTGCCTTTGAGCAGGCAACCTATGCGAAATTTTGATGGTCAAAAACTTAGCCTCTCTCAACCTTAGCACGTCCTCCTTCGTGATGGAGGAGGGCATCCATCGGCCTTGAAGGTTGGAACCGGACATTGTCGAAAGTCTGAAGCGCCTGGAATCTGGAGCCTGGGGTGTTGGAACTCGAGGCGATGGGCGAACTTGTTTTGAGATTGGAGAAAAGGAGTAAGGCCTTGGTCTCTTTATAAGAGGTTGAATACCAGGAGCCCTCCCCGTAACCGTTTGGGACTCGCCTTTAATCGAGAAAACATGCTAACGGGCACGATTGGATTACCCACGTCCGTATTGATGAGAATCCCGTAAATAAAGGGGACACGATCTCTGCTTTGACAAGACGTGCCAAGGAAACCGCCTCGCAAAACACGCTGAGGTGGAAAAGAAAAAACGATTCAAACAAAGGCTTGGCCGTAGTGTGATGTCATGCTACGGAATACGTCAGCATATTAGATTTGTGTTAATATTATTCTCTCTAGGGAAATACGTGGAAGCTTATTTTGCAGAGCCGGACACTACTCTTGGTGTTTACAAACTTTTATGAAAAATTTGGAGGAGGAACCCGCCTTGCAATGCCGAAGATAATTTGCGCGCCGGACTCATCGTCATTGAAGCCTGGTTCAGGGGCTACTGAGGGAGTCCTGGATTAGGGAGTGTTCGGGTAGCCGGACTATACCTTCAGCCGAACTCTAGGACTATGAAGATACAAGATTGAAGACTCCGTCCCGTGTCCGGATGGGACTTTCCTTGGCGTGGAAGGCAAGCTTGGCGATGCGGATATTCAAGATCTCCTACCATTGTAACCGACTTTGTGTAACCCTAACCCACTCCGGTGTCTATATAAACCGGAGGGTTTTAGTCCGTAGGACAACTTAATCATACAACAATCATACCATAGGCTAGCTTTTAGGGTTTAGCCTCCTTGATCTCGTGGTAGATCTACTCTTGTACTACCCATATCATCAATATTAATCAAGCAGGACGTAGGGTTTTACCTCCATCAAGAGGGCCCGAACCTGGGTAAAACATTATGTCCCTTGTCTCCTGTTACCATCTGGCCTAGACGCACAGTTCGGGACCCCCTACCCGAGATCCGCCAATTTTGACACCGACAGCAGCCACAACAATTGAACATCGCATTGCAGAATTGAACCAAGCAGTTAACTTAACACCACAACAAGTGAACCAAGCCACAACAAATGAACCAAGCAGTTAACTAAACACCAATTGAACAATATAACATACTCCTAATAGAAGATCAGACAGTTAACCAAACCAAGCATGCTTAACAACTTGGAAATATTGCACCCTGAAGAATTGAACATCACAGTTGTAGAATTGAACCAAGCAGTTAATTGAACACCACATTGCACGACATATAGAACATATACACTATAGAAGAAGATTGCATGGTAAAAGTAGATAGCACAATTCACTAGAATTTGTTAAGGAAAGGCAGTAGCTAGCAAACTGAAAATGGGTCCTTATAGTGAGCTAATAAGACAAGCTACTCCTCATTGTCGGAGATATCGATGACGATTGGCTCCTTGGACATGGAATAGGGCGAGCCCTCCGCATCGTGGGTGCCCTCGTTGTAGTGGTTAGTTGCCTGAGCCGCTCCAGGCACTAACCTGCTAGCTCTCGAGATGAGGTAAGCACGTGCACGCTGAGAAAACACCTCGTAGTCTTCGTCGAAGGCACCGATGGTGGCCTCGAGAAAACACCATGAACTTTCATTTAAAGCAGCCAACCGCGTTGCGGCGTCGGCGCGCGAGGCGTCAACGGTGGCCTCGACGGAGAGGTACTCCTCCAAGATCTAGGGGTTGGCACGAATGGCAGCCATCGCGACCTCATCCGTGTGTGCGACCGTGATTTGCTTCTCTGCTGCCAAATGCTCCTTGAGGTCCTGGCTATACTGCGTGCACCATGGCTTAGGCCGGCGCTTATTTGGTGGAAGGGTCGGTGATTTGGGTGGAAGGTGTCGCGCTCGCGCCGCGGTCGGGGCATGTGGGATGTGGAAGGAGGAGGAGGATGGGGGTCGGGTGTAGATTACTTGCCTGGATAGGCAAGGCCGAGCAGTGTGAAGGAGGGGCGCCGGCGAGGAGGCGGCGGCGCTGCAAGCAAGGAGTGAAGGTTTCAACTTGGAAAGGAAGGCGGAAACAGGGAAAATGTGGCTTTTGGTAAGGGGAGGGGGCGGGGAGGTAGATATTTCCATGGAAGCTGAAAATTTGGAATTGCTTCAGCCAAAAAACTGGCGCGCAAAGTGTCATCAGACACGGTCCCTTATTCAGACACGGTCCGAAAATATTTTGTGCTGCACCTCACACGGTTGGTTATAATAAACTGTGTGGGATCTACTTGATTTTTCGTCTTGATTTGAATTACATAATGGGGTCACAGCGGCCAGGATGGTGTTTCAATTGCTAGAAATTTTATCTGTAGTGAACATGCAACTATAGGTGTGTCGTCAAAAAAATGGAATTATTGAAGGTTTGATTGGACATTTTTATGCATTAAGTGAGTTTTCAATGCATTTATGTGCATAATTCAAATTTAAACTACATGCACATGCTCCAGTGCATATAAATTGGTTGAAAAAACAAATCTTTGTCCTTGGGTGCATGCTTAGGTCCCATACAAGAAATGGGAATGAATGTCAAAGACCCTGCCACCATCACTCGGACGCAAACATTGAGATGCCTGGTTTTTAAATTCTAGTAAATCCAAAACTCATCTAAAATTCATGAAACTTGGCATGCTATCATGGAGCGGCATCAACATGTCATGGTAAAATTTTTGTCCCATTTGGGGCAGGTTTGAGTATATGCTTCTCACAAACCGGAGCTTCTCACAACAAGCATGATGTTTTCGGTAGGGAATGTCCCACCTTTGGGGACGAAACGATATCCATTGCCTTTTATTGCTTTCAAATTTTTTTTCTCGTGTCAACATAGAACGACAGGAGTGTTGTGTGAATTTTTGTGATTTTTGGGGGTTTGTTTGGACATTTTTATATATTTACTGGGTTTTCCAGGCATTTTATGTGCATAATTCAAATTTGAACTACATGCACATGCTCCGGTGCATATAAATTGGTTGAAAAATCAAATCTTTGTCCTTGGGTGCATGCTTAGGTCCCATGCAAGAAATAGGAATGAATTTCAAACACCAGGGCACCGTTGATTGTCGGCAAAACATTGAGATGCCTGGTTTTTAAATTCTAGTAAATCCAAAACTCGTCTGAAATTCATCAAACTTGGCATGCTATCATGGAGCGGCATCAACATGCCGTGGTAATTTTTTTGTCCCATTTGGGGCAGGTTTGAGTATATGCTTCTCACAAACCGGAGCTTCTCACAACAAGCATGATAGTTTTCGGTAGGGAACGCCCCACCTTTGGGGACGAAACGATATCCATTGCCTCTTATTGCATTTAAATTTTTTATCGTGTCAACATAGAACAACAGGGGTGTTGTGTTATTTTTTGTGATTTTTGGGGGTTTGTTTGGACATTTTATGCATTAAGTGAGTTTTCAATGAATTTATGTGCATAATACAAAATTGAACTACATGCACATGCTCCAGAGCATATAAATTGGTTGAAAAATCAAATCTTTGTCCTTGGGTGCATGCTTAGGTCCCATGCAAGAAATGTGAATGAATTTCAAACACCAGGCACCGTTGATTACCGACAAAACATTGAGATGCCTGGTTTTTAAATTCTAGTAAATCCAAAACTCGTCTGAAATTCATGAAACTTGGCATGCTATCATGGAGCAGCATTAACATGCCATGGTGAATTTTTTGTCCCATTTGGGGCAGGTTTGGGTATATGCTTACCACAAACCAGAACTTCTCACAACAGGCATGATGGTTTCGGTAGGGAACGCCCCGCCTTTGGGGATGAAACAATATCCATTGCCTCTTATTGCTTTCAAAAAATTTCTCATGTCAACATAGAACAACAGGAGTGTTGTGTTATTTTTTGTGATTTTTCGGGGTTCGTTTAGACATTTTTATGCATTAAGTGAGTTTTCAATGCATTTATATGCATAATTCAAATTTGAACTACATGCACATGCTCCGGTGCATATAAAATTGGTTGAATAAGTCGTCTGAAATTCATGAAACTTGGCATGCTATCATGGAGCGGCATCAACATGCTGTGGTCAATATTTTGTCCCATTTGGGGCAGGTTTGGGTAAATGTTTCTCACAATTCAGAGCTTCTCACAACTAGCATGATGGTTTCAGATAGAACACCTGTATGCAAAGTGAGAGCAGGATTTGTGCATCTCTTGAACACTAACGATTCTTTTGGATGACCCGTGTGAACCACTTACAAACAATTTCGTGCGATTTGCATCTGTCATATTGGGTATGTTGCCATTTGTCAAACTAGAAAGATTGAAATTTTGTTGATCTAGTAACATTGTCATTTGTCAACCTTGTAACACTGCGATTTGTCAAAATATGAAGCTAAAAATCACTAGCAGTATCTAATTTTTGCAACTAAAATTCAGTAATTAAGCATAGATGGAGGCGAGGAGGCGTGTTTAGCCAGGCGGGCAGCGGGCATCGCAGTACTATTCGATTTGACAGCGGGCCTCGTTACCAAAATCGACGAGCCCGGATCGAACCACAAGCAAAGCAAGTGTCACAAGAAGTAGATGATGATCAGATGAACGTTTATGCTAGTTAATCATGTATGTAATATATAGTTTACTTTATTGCTGTGTGGAAATGTCATGTGTTTAGTAGCCACTATGTAATTATGCATGTAATAGTTTACTTTAGTGTGTGCAAATGCCATGGTTGTAGTAGCCACATATATAAGTGGATGTTTAATTTGGTTATGCAAGCATGTCCTTATAAGTGTGTATGCATATATATATATATATATATATGTGTGTGTGTGTGTGTGTGTGTGTGTGTGTGTGTTGTTGTTGTTGTTGTTGTTCTGTATGCAATCACATCGCACAACACACACGTCTTATTAGCAGTAATCGTTTGTGTTATTATCGGTATTCACACATATTTCTGATTACAGACATGTTTGCCTCGTATCACACATATCTTGTTCATTTGAACCATTTCTGTTCTCATGTCTCAACGCAAATAGTTCATCCGAGTGAACCGTGTGTCGTGTATCGCACACACCTTTGATCTGGCTGATAGTTTCCATTGTGTTGTCTAATCACAAACAGTTCATCCGAGTGAACCGTATGATGTACATCGCACACACCTTTATTTGGCTGCCCATTTCTTTTGTTCCTCCTCATCACAAACAGTTAATTGAGATGAATCGTATGCCCTGCATCGCACATGCAACTAAAATATGAACCGTGTTTGATGCATCCTCCATCGCAAATGTTTTGCACCTTTTTTGACGGACTTTTTACACCACCGTTTGTGATTATGTCATCGCACACAGTTTCGTCGAAGGGTCTCTGATCGTAGTGTCACGTTAGCAGCATCCTGTAGTAGTGCATATAACTCATATAACATTATATATCGTCAACGAACATTAAGCGTGCGGACCCAACGGGTTCAAGAACTATGTAAACATGACCGAGAAACATCTCCGATCAATAACCAATAGCGGAACCTGGATGCCCATATTAGCTCCTACATATTCTACGAAGATCTTTATCGGTCGAACCGTTATGACACCATATGCAATTCCCTTTGTTCATCGGTATGTTACTTGCCCGAGATTCGATCGTCGGTATCTTCATACCTAGTTCAATCGCGTTGCCGGTAAGTATCTTTACTCGTTCCTTAATACATCACCTCGTGACTAAACTCCTTAATCATTTGCTTGCAACCTTATGATGTGTATTACCGAGAGGGCCCAGAGATACCTCTCCGATACTCGGAGTGACAAATCCTAATCTCGATCTATGCCAACTCAGCAAACACCTTCGGAGATACCTATAGAGCATCTTTATGATCACCTAGTTACGTTGTGACGTTTGATAGGACACAAGGTATTCCTCCGGTATTCAGGAGTTGCATAATCTCATAGTCGGAGGAATTTGTATTTGACATGAAGAAAGCAATAACAATAAAATGAACGGTCATTATGCTAAGCTAACGGATGGGTCTTGTCCATCACATTATTCTTCTAATGATGTGATCCCGTTATGAAATTACAACACATGTCCATGGTTAGGAAACCTTAACCATCTTTGATGAACGAGCTAGTCTAGTAGAGGCTTACTAGGGACACGGTATTTGTTTATGTATTCACACATGTATTTAAGTTTTCGATCAATACAATTCTAGCATGAATAATAAACCTTTATCATGAATAAGGAAATATAAAATAACAACTTTATTATTGCCATATATGAATGGCAATTTTTACTTATCACTTGTGGCAATTTTCTACTTTTCATTTTCCATCAAAAATACACCTTTTTGCCATGGCAAATTTACTTTACACCCACGGCAATTTATTTTCACCCGTTTATGGGAATATTTTGCTTTTCTTATGGCCATGGCAAATTAACTTTATGAAACATGACAACTATTACTAAACAATATATGCTACACTTTTTGTGTTCCACGTCATGGCAATTTTTTACTTCTTTTTGTGTCTCCATCCATGTAGTAAAAATACCGTACAGATTTAATCCACATTTTCCCACCATGTACAAATGCAAGTTGCCATGACCTTTCTTAGGCCATTCATAAACAAACTTGACCATGGAATTTTTTTCTTTTAAATACGATGCCAAATCTATTTTATCATGCACCATGGCAATTTTAACTAACAATCCATGGTATCTTGTTTTACCATGGCAAATTTGATTTTATTGGACCATGGCAACTTATGTTCAAACATAGATCCAACCACAACCAGAAATTTATTGCCATGGCAATTTTACCATGTCACCATTACAACTTTATTGCCATGGCAATTTTACCTTTATTGCCATGGCAATTTTACCTATATTTCCATGCTGACATAGCTTTTGCCGTCTCGCCATTACAACTTTTGCCATGGAAAATTTCTTAAATTCTTTGCCATGGCAAAAAGTTTAAAATCTTTTGCCATGCAAGCCTATACATTGTTTTATAAAAACATTTCTTCCTAATTTATTTTCTCATGGTCACATGGCAAATTCATTTTTTTTGTTTCTAAGTATGGCAAATTTAGATCTTTCAAAACATTCTTTTAAACATGGCAAATTGTTCAAAAAAATTAATGCTCTCATGGCAACTATAAGATTCTTGTGTTACACACATGGCAACTTTTTCTCTTACGGTCACATGTCAGTTTCAAAGCACTATTATACCAAAGCATGGCAATTTTTAGAAAAAAATATGTCAAATATGCATCTGTATGAATTTTTTAATCTACACATATGGCAATTTTTTAAAGCATTAAAATATATTTTTAACACGGAAAAATCAGATATTTAATTTTGGTTACTTTGGAAAATTTACTTTTTTGAGCGTGCAAAGTTTGTGTGAACAAAACCATTGTAAGTCTTTTTCTGTGTTTTATATCTTTCTTATTGGTTTTTTGGTTTTGGACATTTTTTATGCAACACTAGGCAACTGGGTTGTACCTGTTTTTTTCAGTTTGGGCCGGCTGGGTCTGTGCAAGATAAGCCAGGAAAAATAGCGACAGCGAACAGGATGGGCCAACACAAGAATCGTTCCCTCGGAACTGGTTTGTAGCCCGAACGTATTCGTTCGATCGATACCGGCGACCGATTCGTTCGGAACGTCAGCGCCATACGGGTGTAGTAATATTTTCATGTTTTCTTCCTTGCACATTTTGGCTGCAATGACAAAATTTGACGTTGTATATCTTGCAACACACGGGCAATTTTTCGATGATAAAAAAAGCAAGAGCTAGCCCACCAGATCAACAGCAAAGAGGACGCACATAGCCACGCACATATTGCCTACCGGAAAGGAAAGGAAACCGCAGAGTAGACGCTGTAGGGAGGCGCCAGAAAAGGCGAGGAGGCGTATCCGCCGTGCAGGGAGCGACATGTCGGGCCTCGGCGCGGCCGGCCTCGCGTGCCCATTTCTGCAGTTCATCGTCCTCATCATGGCCGTCTCCATCGAACCGTCCGGCCGGCTTTCTCCATCCATCCGTCAGTCCGTCCGGCGCCGGTCACCTTCACTATTGCTTTCTTTCCCATCCCCAGTCCCCACCGACGCCGCTGCAGCAGCTCGGCCTGGTTTGCGCCCGTCCGTCCTTCCGTGCGTCCTTGCCGCGCTTCCCGATTTTTTCGCCATGCCGTGGCCTCCGCCGTAGCGCGCTCTCCGGCTCGGGTGCTCGAAACGTGGCACTGTGGCAGGTCTCAGTAATAGCAAGCGGCATCGGAATTGCCTCTGGGCTCAGCGCTGGTGCAGATCAAAGCTGAAACCTGAGTGCTGAGGCCAAACTCTAGTCTGTACCATCCTGCGTGAGTTCACTATTTACGTACTTCAAATGTTAAGTAAAAGTTATTCCTCCTGAGTATAGACGCACGTACGTAGTACAAACTTCATTGCATGAAGGGATGCGGCAAAATTTCATGTTTCGACCCTTTTCTGAAACATATTCGAGATTTGACCCTAGTTTGAAAAAAATTCAAGATCTGACCCTTTTGCTACCGGTAGGGACCATGACGGTAGGGTATAACAGCCTACCGCCAAGGTCCCTAGCGGTAGGGTTGCATGCCCTACCGCCAAAAAACTTCTAAGTATTGAACACAATATGTGCTCGTGCCTACCGCCAAGCACCTTGGCGATAGGGTTGTGCAGGCTACCGCCAGCCCGGTTGACGGTAGCGATGTTTCCTACCGCCAAAGTCCCTGGCGCTACGCTGTTAGACCCTACCGTCATGGACTCTGGCGGTAGCAAAAGGGTCAGATCTCAAAAAAAATTCAAACTAGGGTCAAATCTCGAATAGGTTTCAGAAAAGAGTCAAAACACGAAAATTCGTCCAGAGATGCGTGCACGGTATGCTTGACATGCTTGCTGGCAGTCATTCACCGTATGGTGGAGATGAAGGAATCATTACCGCTAGAACTCGGCAATCAAGAGGTCGCGTGATAAGAAAAACACGGCAGATTTGTAAAGCTCGAGCGGTTAGGATTTAGAAGAGTGATTATACCCTCAGCCTGAGGATCAAACACTAGGTTCTCGACGCTCTGTGTGTAACTAAAAGCAGGTTATTGCTTGGAATTAGCATATTTTTCCGGTTATGGAACCGGGTGATTTGGCACCGGAGGCAACAGTCCCATCATTAACAAGGTGACCGTAGTAACTTCACCGATCTTTAATCAGGTGATTTTCTTTTCTCAAATACGCACGAATATGTGTATCAATTTAGGGGTTCGAGTCAAGTGATTGTGTATGGGTGTGTAGTGTGTGTATGTGTATTATTTGTTTGTTATTGATGTAGATGTTTTCAATAAACAATAAGAGAAAGAAAAAGGAACGTGTTTCCACTGTTGATTAGCCATAAGTTACAACATACGGGTCTGGTATAAGCTCCTTTTGTTGGTGTGTGACATGCATATGATTTGGTTGTTCTCCTTGTGAAAATCGCTCCACTAGTACTACTAATAAGATTACATTTTTTCGCGATTACGTAAAGTTTATGTGTCATTCATTGATAGGTAGAAGAGAATAGAAGGTCGGGTATTACACTTTGGGACGTACACGATAAGACGACGTTAAGTGCAATACCTGAGCAGCAAGAACGAAACGGGGCTGCTCAACCCAAGAGATGGGGAATCAACATATGCCTACAATATTGTGCAACCCATTGGCTCCGGCACAAGCCCAAAGCAAATCCTCCTGTCGGATGGTCTCGGCGAGGCTGCTAACGGAGGGGCGAAGTCCATCGAAGACGCAACCGATTCTGTGCTTCCAAAGCTCCCATGTCATGAGCAGAACGAGAGAGTTGAAGCCTTTACGGGCACTCGCAGGCAGAAGGGCGCGGGACTGCTCCCACCAGCAGATGAGATCTGCTCCAGGGCCCGACGGCTAAATAGGTAGCCGACACCACCAGAGCAAATCAAACCAGATTTGCCGCGGGAGTGGGCGGCGAGCGAGGATGTATTGGATGCATTCCCAGGTCTTGGTCACAAAGTAGACACGATTCGGCGTGCGAAAGGTTGTGTTGCGCAAGCCTAGCCGCCATCCAACACCTATCAAGGAGAGCGAGCCAAAGGAAGACCTTCACCCGGAGTGGCCCCCATGATTTCCAGATGGGGCCCCAGTGGGAGCTGCGGATGGAGCCGGCGAACATCTACTCATAGCAAGACTTGGACAAGTATTGACCAGACTTCGTCCAGCGCCAACGAATCTTATCGGGGAAGTCGGACAGTTGAATGAGCCGCACCTGACGCCATAGCTCGACGTATTGCAGCAAGGGCATGGGGCCAAGGCCGTCCTGGATGTCCCGGACCCACGCCCGGTAGTGCATGCCGTCGTGCACCAGTCGATTCTTGCGACGTCGCCGCGGGACGAGATCGTAGACAAGGGGTGCAATTTCCGTCGCGGTGCGCCCATTGATCCAAGGGTCAATCCAATATCTGCACAACAGACCATTCCGATGGCCTAGGTGCTAGACAAAATGCATGTTGTCTCACTTTTTATGACTTTTTTATTTCTATAATTTTCCTACCCTGTGACCAAAGGAGGCCTAAAAGGTTTAGACGCACAATGCCGGCTTGACTAAGTCAAATGCACTCAGATGATCAAAGGGAGGCGATTTATGGGATGTTGCACGCAGGGGGTGGGGCACCCGGATTTTTTGGGCCACGTGATTGTGCCATGATCCGTAAAATGAACTAGTCTCCTGCATTTGTTTATGAACCTAAGAGCAACTTTAATGCGATGATTCATTTCGTCCACGTGCATTTGTTTGGATCGGCGTGAACAGAAAAGTCGGCTCAACGCGCTGACCCAAACGGACGCGCGTCCGCTTTTTATCCGTCTGTTGACCCATTCCCGGCCCCAATGTTGAGCCTCATTTGCGTCGGCGCGGAAATAAAATGAACGCGCGCGGCGCCCGCCTACTCCTCCCCCTGGCCCGCTAGTCGGTGACACATTGGTCATCCTTTCTCACCCCAAGATCGACAGTAAACCCTCGCCCGCCTCCGCCGCGTCGCCGTCGCCGTCCATTTTTCGGTGCCTCTGCCAGCAGCCGGTGCCGGCACATCTTCCCCCAATGCAGCCACCTCCCACGTCGCCGCCACCACCGTCTCGCTGTCGGGGCACCGAAGCTTCCCACACCCACCTCTCCCGACGCCGCCGCGAGCAGGAAGCCGCCTCGCCGCCCCGGCCAGGTCCTTCGTCCTGACGCCGACAAGCTCGTCGGATGCCTCCAGGCCAACCGCCTGGTCCAAGGGAGGCATGCCTCCCTTCGACGGCCGACTCCTTCGTTGACGTCCGCAAACTGTTCGACAGTTTGCCAAGGTACAAAATGGACTCGCCGACGAGTTCTTTTCCATAATTTCCTTTGCGACTCCGGCGATTCCTCGTCCGATGGTGAGGAGATCTTGGCTGCCGTGTTGGTCCATCACCACCTTAATAGCCAGCGGTCGTTGTTCCGTGGCTCCATCCCGGGGCACCTTCCGGCGTGGAATCGCAACTGAGAGAGCGGCCATTTCCTTCTTTGGAAGGACTACTTTGACACAACCAACCCGTTGTTCAAACATCAGAAATTCCGGCTTCGTTTTTGTATGAGTAGGCATCTTTTCAACCGTATTAGAGAGGGGTGATTGGATACGATGACTATGTCGAGTGCAAGGAGGATGCCCTTGTAAAGATTGGCTTCTCATCTTATCAGAAATGCACTGTAGCCGTCCGGATACTTGCATACGGAGTGCCGGGTGATCTCATTGATGAGTACGTCTGTATGAGCGAGTCTACATGCCAAGACTCCATGTAAAAGTTCTGCAAGGTTGTGATTATTGTGTTTGGCCCTGAGTACTTGAGAGAGCCGACTCCTCAAGATACAGCCTGCTTGTTGGTGATGAATGCCAGCAAGGGCTTCCCAGGGATGCTTGGCAGCATACACTGCATGCACTGGGAGTGGAAGAACTGCTCTTCTGCTTGGTAGGGGCGGTATAAGGGCCATGTCAGGGCTTGCGCTGTCATACTTGAGGTTGTGGCCTCACAAGATCTCTGGATCTGGCACTCTTTTTTTGGCATGGCCGGATCACACAATGATATCAAACTGCTTCAACGCTCGCCGATGTTTGCAAGGCTTGCCGAAGGCAATAATCCGCCGGTGAATGTTACCCTCAATGGCCACAACTACGACAAAGAATACTACCTAGGTGACGGTATCTACCCTCAGTGGACCACTATTGTGAAGACAATCCCCAACCCTGTTGGAGAGAAGAGGAAAAGATTTGCACAAGAGCAAGAGAGTGCTAGGAAGGACGTCGAGCGTGCCTTTGGTGTTTTTGCAATCTCGATGGGGCATCGTTCGGTATCCTGCTAGGACTTGAAGTACGAAGAAGCTGTGAAAGGTGATGACTGCTTGTGTGGTCATGCATAATATGATCATAGAAGATGAGCGTCCCGAATGTATCTACGATCAAGGATTTCAGTTTCAGGGTGAGAATGTTGTACCTAAGCGTGGAGGAGCAGTAACGTTTGAATAGTTCACCCATTCCCCTGTAATGCCCTCGATGCGGCTATATCTCCCACGTGTCGAAGCACGACTTAGAGGCATAACCACATTGAAAGCAATGTCGCAAGTGAGGTAATCTTCACACAACCCATGTAATACATAAGGAAAAGAGATACATAGTTGGCTTACAATCGCCACTTCACACAATACATGAATAAAGCATTACAACATCCAAATACAATCAAGGTCTGACTACGGAACCAAAATAAAAGAAGAATCCCCAAATGCGATAAGGTCCCCGATCGACCCCAACTGGGCTCCACTACTGATCGACTAGAACGAAACAACACAAGGGACAAGATCTTCATCGAGCTCCTCCTGAGCTTGGTTGCGTCCCCTGCTCGGTAACATCGGCACCTGCAAACTGGTTTTGGAAGTATCTGTGAGTCACGGGGACTCAGCAATCTCACACCCTCGCGATCAAGACTATTTAAGCTTATGGGTAAGGCAAAGGTATGAGGTGGAGCTGCAGCAAGCGACTAGCATATATGGTGGCTAACATACGCAAAAGAGAGCGAGAAGAGAAGGCAAGGCACGATCGATAAAACTATGATCAAGAAGTGATCCTAGAACAACCTACGTCAAACTAAACTCCAACACCGTGTTCACTTCCCGGACCCCGCCGAGAAGAGACCATCACGGTAACACACGCGGTTGATGTATTTTAATTAAAGTCAACTTCAGGTTTTCTACAACCGGACGTTAACAAATTCCCATCTGCCCATAACCGCGGGCACGGCTTTCGAAAGTTCAAATCCCTGCAGGGGTGTCCCAACTTAGCCCATGACAAGCTCTCACGGTCAACGAAGGATATTCCTTCTAGCGGGAAGACCCGATCAGACTCGGAATCCCGGTTACAAGACATCCTCGACAATGGTAAAACAAGTCCAGCAAGACCACCCGATGCGCCGACATCCTGATAGGAGCTGCACATATCTCGTTCTCAGGGCAACACCGGATGAACACTACGTACAGCTAAAACCAGCCCTCAAGTTTCCCCGAGGTGGCGCCGCAAGTGGCTCTAGTTTGGACCAACACTTAGACAAGCACTGGCCCGGGGGGGTTAAAATAAAGATGACCCTCGGGATGTGCGACTCCCAAGGGAAAAAGGCTAGGTGGCGAATGGTAAAACCAAGGTTGGGCCTTGCTAGAGGAGTTTTATTCAAAGCGAACTGTCAAGGGGTTCCCATTATAACCCAACCGCGTAAGGAACGCAAAATCCGGGAACATAACACCGATATGACGGAAACTAGGGCGGCAAGAGTGGACCAAACACCAGGCATAAGGCCGAGCCTTCTACCCTTTACCAAGTATATAGATGCATTAATTAAAAAAGATATATTGTGATATCCCAACAAGTAAACATGTTCCAACAAGGAACAACATCTCCATGTTCCAACGAGGAACAAACTTCAATCTTCACCTGCAACTAACAACGCTATAAGAGGGGCTGAGCAAAGCGGTAACATAGCCAAACAACGGTTTGCTAGGACAAGGTGGGTTAGAGGCTTGGTTCAACAATATGGGTGGCATGATAAGCAAGTGGTAGGTATCGCAGCATAGGCATAGCAAAAGAGCGAGCAACTAAGCAAGCAAAGATAGAAGTGATTTCGAGGGTATGGTCATCTTGCCTGAAATCCCGCAAGGAAGAAGAACAAGTCCATGAAGAAGACAAACGGACGTAGACGAACGGGTCCTCACAAACGCGACGTTAACGGAACCAACCCGAAGAAGCAACACCGAAAAGAAGCACACAACATAGTAAACAACCAACACAACAACATGGCATGATGCACAACAAGTATGATGCATGTCCGGTTTAAAGAGGGCATGGCATGGCAAAATGCACAAACAACACTACAAGTTAAATGGAGCTCAATATGCAACTCCGTTGTGCAACTCCGTTGCATATTGATGAAACACCACGTGACTTATTTAGTTCGATCTTGTTTATGTACCCAACAATATTAAATGTTGTTAAACATGGCAAGAGGGGAAGCATGATGAAACTATCTAATCTAGGCAAGTTTAAATGAGGCCGGAACAACAAAACAACAAGTCCGGAAACTCCTCATATGCATATTATAGATTTGGTACTGTTCTGCCCTAAACACAATTTTAGAGTTGTTAAGCATGCAAAGTGAAGCCACCATGTTAAACTAGGCAGAATTCTACCCCATTTACATATAAAGTTTATTTAAAATGGAGCTACGGTTATTTAGTTATGAAATAAATCATTTTAGCAAGTTAATTAAGCAAGTTTAAACAAACAACATCTTAAGCATTTTAAACATAGATGAAAGTTGGATATTATGAATCTAGACAAAATTCTAAACAAGTTTCATATATAAAGTATTTACATATGATACATGGTTTGAGAGTTATTATATGCATGAAGTATAGGGTCCAATCTGTAAATATGCAGTGCACTCGTTTATTAAGAAAATCGCAAAACGGGAAAAAACCAATATGGGCCGAATCTGCTAGCCCAACCGTGTACAGGAGGGGGCACTGGGAGTGGCCTCACCATGGGCTTCGGCCCAGCTGGAGGAGAAGCAGGCCGGTCGGATGAGAGGGTAGGTCGGGTGAGGCGAGCTGGGCCTGCAGCAGGGTGGCCCACCCGGTGGATCTGGAGGTCAACGGGCGCGGCGCCGGGCCAAATCCAGATCGAAGCGAGGCGGCGGACCAGGCGCGGGGTCGAGTGGAGCTGCGTGGGTCAACGGGAGCGAGGCAGGGTCAAGGCGCTCGAGCGGGACGAGCGAAGCTCCTCTGCTTTCGAGCAGAGCGAGCAGGTGCCGGCGACGAAGGACCTAGCAAGGGCGGCGCAGAGGCTTGGTGGACGGCGGCGTGCTCAGTGCGTCGGCATCGGAGGTCCATGCTTCGGGTGCCCCTGGCGGCTTGCTGGTTCGTGTCCCTGAAGACAGAGAGGGAGAGAGGTGAGGCGAGGGAGAGAACGCGAGGAAGAAGGAGATGGCAGGGCGCGAAGGTCGACTTGCAGGTCACCGGAGTGGCTAGGCGAGGAGGAGGTCCTGCGGGGGGAAGAGCAGCTCAGGAGCGCTCGGAGTCGAGCTCGCGCGCGAGGGACTTGACGGGGAAGCCGGTCTGACGAGGAGTCCAGGGACGACGCTTCGGGAAGAAGATGGCAACGGGCGGAGGCGACCACCGGTGACGCGGGAGAGGCGAGGGAGGCCGGACGGAGCAATGGATCCAGGCGATGGGGCGGCTTCCTTCGGTTCCCCTATCCAAGGCGAGGGAGAGAGAGAGTTACGAGGAGAGGAAAGCAGAGGAGAATGAGAAGAAGGCAGGAGAAAGAAGGGAAGGGGAAAAAGGCGGCACGGTGGTGCTTGAGCACCGGGCAAAGTCGCCGGCGTGGCGAACAGCAGCGCAGGAAGACGGGGTCGAGCGCTCCTGCTCGGGGCCTCGGCAACAACTTGGTGGGATCGAGGGGAGGAGAAAGTGGATCTGGTTGGTTTGGCACGGAATGAAAGGAGGAGGAGGGCATCAGGTGGCGGCGCGGATGGACCGATGGGACAAACGGGCTAAAATCTAGGGATTAGTCTAGGGTTGCTACTATATATAGCAAGCCGGATGGGTTTAGGGGGGGGTATAAGGTCCCTCCGATCGTAATTGGACGGACGGGGAAAAATAGCTTAGGTAGCCCAAATAAGGAAACAGTGATATTTTGCAGATGTTTGGGGATGATCCGGACATAACGGTAATGACTGTCCGGGTCGGGTCCGGGACAACTTTCGAACGCGCGCGCGAGGAGGGCCACGGGCTGACGAGAGAGGTTAGGTTGGAACTTGTGGGTTGTACAGAAGGGCTCGAGCTGAGAGAAGAGAAGAGAGAGAGGCCCGACGACTGTTTCCGGAGACCGAAAACGTCCGACGTTAGACCGGCTAAAATGCCGCTATAGTTATCCGTTGGGGCGTCAAACGGACTCCGAACGCGATGAAACTTGGCAGGCGGCCTACCTACAACAAAACAACACCGCACGCCAACTTTTAGCCCATTCCGAGAACATTTTCTGGCCACTTATAACATAATATTTCGGACATGCCGCGGGCGCGTACAAGTGTGTCTGGGCTCAGAACGGACAACGGACGGAACTGGGAGACCCGGACTAATGCAAGGTTTTGAAAAACATGATGATGCAATGCACATGATGACATGACAAGATGCAACACGCAAGCAAAAGACAAGGCAACAGCAGCGAATAACTGGAGGACACCTGGCACATCGGTCTCGGGGCGTCACAACACTCCACCACTACGAGAGGATCTCGTCCCGAGATCTAGAATGGCACCAGAGGGACAAACGGAAGAGAAAGAGAAGAGGTAAAACTAAGTTGCTTCTTTGAGAAACGAGTGAAACCAAAGAACCTTGAAAAGGTTAAGCCATTTCGAGAAAAGAATACAACGCAGATGAACGAAATTGAAAGCACTCCATTAGGAAAGAGGAACGAGGAAGAACAAAGTCAGACAGCACTCCGGTTGAAACGAGATGCAAGGCTTGATAAGGCGAAAAGAACTTGAACAAAGGGGCACAATACTCCGGTTAAAACAAGATAGGGAAGGAATAAGAATGATATAATTTGGACGGCACTACACCTGTAAATGGAAGGAATTGAACTAGACAAGATGAGAGGATACTTGAAAAGAGGACACAACACTCCGGTTAAAAGGATAAGCACGAAAAGAACATGATCCTAATAAAACAAGAAGATGGGTTGAAGAGAGCAACATCACAATGCCTCCGGAACAAAAGTAATAATGGAATGAACGAAGGGAAAAAAATGAGAGCATGCTTACAACAAATGCTAGAACGGAGTTGTTGGAAAACCAACAACGAAAAGAATAAGATTGATATGGTCTTATGGGATACCTCTCAAATTATGAGGTGACAACCTGGCACTCACGGAAAAAAGAATTGGATTGATAAGAACAAGGGGACGAGAAACTTATTTCACCGGGAGGATAAATGAAGAACTTGAATCATTTATAAGCACCATAAATAGCCAGAATCCTTAGGGAAAGTTTTAGGTGAAATATAACCCAAGATAACTCCAATGGCAAGATTGATGGATTTAAAATATCTCATTCTTAACAACATGTGAATCATGGAACATGAACTCAAATTATCAAGAATGACATAATACCACCTATATTGATACGGAAGAAAGAATTGCACTCCGGATTGCAAGATGAAGAATACTTGATCTCCTTAGAAAAGAATCTCGATGAAAACTTCGAGAAGGGATAAAATCCTTGATGAACTATCATGTAGAACCTTCATGAAGAACTCCGGTAACAAAAGGATAACGAGAAAAAAGAGAAGTTGAAAAACACAAGGTGAAGCCTTGCGATGATTTAAATGGAGCTTCGCGACAAGACAAAGTGGATGGTACCCCGGAAAAGAAAGATGAGCAAAAGAAACCAAGAATTTTTCAATGAACCTCCGGAATAAGGAATTGAATCACTTGGAAGAAACAATAATAAGAATTACATTATGCTTATCCTTCACCAATTCAAATTGATGACAAGCAATGGATTTTGGCATACTACTTATTCTCGTAGAAAGGATTAAGATAGATATAGCACAAACTTGGGAAGATCTTCAACGAACCACCGGTAGGGTTGAAACAACGAATAAATTGATATGATAACGAAGGAAGAGAAGTCTTGAACGAACCACCGTAAGAATTAAAATGACCGAGGAAAAGATAAGGACAACACCGGGAAGAATTAGCAAATAAACGAAGATACTTGAGAGAATTTATATACATGAGAATGAAGAGATCACGAGCTGACAAGAGAATACTTGAATGATGCACCGGTATGATTTGGAGAACGAGAGTTGAAAGCTGGAATGAATAAATCTGAGATGATGGGCTCCGGATGATCAAACTGAAGAGACTCTTGAATTGCGCCGGATAGGTGAAAAGAGTTGTCACAATCGAAAACAATTATGAGAGGATGGCCTCGAACTAGAACCACGAATCTTTGAAGAGAATGAAGCAAGATTTAAAAGAAACTCTTCTTCAGTTTTCAAATGTTGAGAAAGATAATGAGAAACACCACCATGAATTTTTGATGCACTCCGGAATGAAAAATAGAAGTGGTTGAGCCAACGGTGAAAAGAATTTGACAGATCTTGGAGAAAGGCATTAGACTGATGATAACTCATTCTTACGTCAGACTTCGAAAAGAAATTTGAGGATAGCTCCGGGAAAATAAGAGGAGTCAGGTAAGATCCTGGGAAAATACCTATGGGTTAGGGCCCACTCAAAAGAAACACCGTTGAATGATTTACAAGATAGATTGCGCCGGTTGAATTAAATGGCTTGAATGAGATAACATCCTCGAAAGATCTTGACCGAAAGCAGAGTAGAGACATGAATCTTCGAAATATCTTGAGCACTACGGAACAAAAGAATAGCAAGAAGTGGATGATTAAGAGGTGCACCGGCATGAGAAGGTATTTGAAATGAGGAAAAAGGGGTATGATCAACAAAGCTTGACTTGGATCCACCAGAGAAGAAAAGAATGAATAATGGTGAACTAGAAGAACACCTTCAAGGGAACCACTGGGTAAGAATAATGATAGAAAAGAATGGAGAGACTTCGCATCAATAAGATGGATACTTGATTAAGAAATCTGAATCCTTGAAGAAAAAGGGTGGGAGGGTGGGAAAAACAAAGGCAACTTGGAGACGGATGAAACAAACACCGTTGAGAAAGCTGAGATTGAATCTTGCGAATGTTGGAGTGATCGGATCCACTTGAAGAGAAGCACACCGGTTGAACAAGATTGATATGAAAATCTCGATTATCAAGAAGGATTGGTATCCACGTAGAAATATGAGAACACCGCTTAAGCAAGGTATGGCATCAACATTTGACTTCGAAGCAACTCGAATACCACAACTCAAAACAAAACAAAGGATTGGCTCGCAGAATAAGCCGGAACAAACATATGATAGAGATTTCGTCCGAAGTTTTCGTCGTGGGACCTACACGGGCTCGATCGTACAGCACCATCATGTACAAGGCAGTGCACATGACATACGAAGCGTCCCCGAGTCGGCATAGCCAAGGACTCTTTAAGACACAACGAGACCACTGTAAAACCGACCGTGAATAGGCGGACCACTAGACGTCGAACCCCAATTTCATATCATACATCTGTGGGAAAGATATCCTACGAGCTACTCGAATTCCCACTTATAAACTCCCAAAACTTTCCGGTTATGCAATCAGGTGTTGGGGATACAGGGGAAGCATAATATCTCACCCAAAACTAGCAAATCCTACATCCAGCTGTATCCATCCTTCAACACATAACCAAGAAAAACTTCGGAAACCATCTACCTCAACCTTCGAAAATCATCCGTTATACGAGTTATGGCAATACTCCCGAACTCCCGCCCCAGTACTGGGTGGCGTCGAGGTTATCTCACCAACGAACTGCATAAAAGAGATTTTCGATGTCGGCGTACTAAACTCAGGTATTCCAGAACTGCAACAATAAAATTGTGACGACAACACCTCGGAGCTCAACTCCCCGGGACACTGCCACAACCCCTAAATGATAGGAGGCACCAAGAATAATGTTCTCGTCACAAATCCATCGGAATGATTCCAAGATACCCGCGTGATCCTAAATTTTTTTTAGTGAAATTTGAGAAGAGAAGAGTCAAAACTCTACGTCAGGATGCCTCACCAGAGCGATGAAGGGACTGGGGAGTAAAAAGAATTCCTAAACTCTCCGATATATAATTCCTAAATGACTCAAAACATTTTTCTAGACTCAACTCGTCCGCTAATAACGATCAAGCAGTGGGGGCTCCTAAGGTCGGGGAAGGCTCTGATTACCAACTTGTAACGCCCTCGATGCGGCTATATCTCCCACGTGTCGAAGCACGACTTAGAGGCATAACCGCATTGAAAGCAATGTCGCAAGTGAGGTAATCTTCACACAACCCATGTAATACATAAGGGAAAGAGATACATAGTTGGCTTACAATCGCCACTTCACACAATACATGAATAAAGCATTACAACATCCAAATACAATCAAGGTCCGACTACGGAACCAAAATAAAAGAAGAATCCCCAAACGCGACAAGGTCCCCGATCGACCCCAACTGGGCTCCACTACTGATCGACTAGAACGAAACAACACAAGGGACAAGATCTTCATCGAGCTCCTCCTGAGTTTGGTTGCGTCCCCTGCTTGGTAACATCGGCACCTGCAAACTGGTTTTGGAAGTATCTGTGAGTCACGGGGACTCAGCAATCTCACACCCTCGCGATCAAGACTATTTAAGCTTATGGGTAAGACAAAGGTATGAGGTGGAGCTGCAGCAAGCGACTAGCATATATGGTGGCTAACATACGCAAAAGAGAGCGAGAAGAGAAGGCAAGGCATGATCGATAAAACTATGATCAAGAAGTGATCCTAGAACAACCTACATCAAACTAAACTCCAACACCGTGTTCACTTCCCGGACCCCGCCGAGAAGAGACCATCACGGTAACACACGCGGTTGATGTATTTTAATTAAGGTCAACTTCAGGTTTTCTACAACCGGACGTTAACAAATTCCCATCTGCCCATAACCGCGGGCACGGCTTTCGAAAGTTCAAATCCCTGCAGGGGTGTCCCAACTTAGCCCATGACAAGCTCTCACGGTCAACGAAGGATATTCCTTCTAGCGGGAAGACCCGATCAGACTCAGAATCCCGGTTACAAGACATCCTCGACAATGGTAAAGCAAGTCCAGCAAGACCGCCCAATGCGCCGACATCCTGATAGGAGCTGCACATATCTCGTTCTCAGGGCAACACCGGATGAACACTATGTACAGCTAAAACCAGCCCTCAAGTTTCCCCGAGGTGGCGCCGCAAGTGGCTCTAGTTTGGACCAACACTTAGACAAGCACTGGCCCGGGGGGGTTAAAATAAAGATGACCCTCGGGATGTGCGACTCCCAAGGGAAAAAGGCTAGGTGGCGAATGGTAAAACTAAGGTTGGGCCTTGCTGGAGGAGTTTTATTCAAAGCAAACTGTCAAGGGGTTCCCATTATAACCCAACCGCGTAAGGAACGCAAAATCCGGGAACATAACACCAATATGACAGAAACTAGGGCGGCAAGAGTGGAACAAAACACCAGGCATTAGGCCGAGCCTTCCACCCTTTACCAAGTATATAGATGCATTAATTAAATAAGATATATTGTGATATCCCAACAAGTAAACATGTTTCAACAAGGAACAACATCTCCATGTTCCAACAAGGAACAAACTTCAATCTTCACCTGCAACTAACAACGCTATAAGAGGGGCTGAGCAAAGCGGTAACATAGCCAAACAATGGTTTGCTAGGACAAGGTGGGTTAGAGGCTTGGTTCAACAATATGGGTGGCATGATAAGCAAGTGGTAGGTATCGCAGCATAGGCATAGCAAAAGAGCGAGCAACTAAGCAAGCAAAGATAAAAGTGATTTCGAGGGAATGGTCATCTTGCCTGAAATCCCGCAAGGAAGAAGAAAGAGTCCATGAAGAAGACAAACGGACGTAGACGAACGGGTCCTCACAAACGCGACGTTAACGGAACCAACCCGAAGAAGCAACACCGGAAAGAAGCACACAACATAGTAAACAACCAACACAACAACATGGCATGATGCACAACAAGTATGATGCATGTCCGGTTTAAAGAGGGCATGGCATGGCAAAATGCACAAACAACACTACAAGTTAAATGGAGCTCAATATGCAACTCCGTTGCATATTGACGAAACACCACGTGACTTATTTAGTTCGATCTTGTTTATGTGCCCAACAATATTAAATGTTGTTAAACATGGCAAGAGGGGAAGCATGATGAAACTATCTAATCTAGGCAAGTTTAAATGAGGCCAGAACAACAAAACAACAAGTCCGGAAACTCCTCATATGCATATTATAGATTTGGTATTGTTCTGCCCTAAACACAATTTTAGAGTTGTTAAGCATGCAAAGTGAAGCCACCATGTTAAACTAGGCAGAAATCTACCCCATTTACATATAAAGTTTATTTAAAATGGAGCTACGGTTATTTAGTTATGAAATAAATCATTTTAGCAAGTTAATTAAGCAAGTTTAAACAAACAACATCTTAAGCATTTTAAACATAGATGAAAGCTGGATATTATGAATCTAGACAAAATTCTAAACAAGTTTCATATATAAAGTGTTTACATATGATACATGGTTTGAGAGTTATTATATGCATGAAGTATAGGGTCCAATCTGTAAATATGCAGTGCACTGGTTTATTAAGAAAATTGCAAAACGGGAAAAAAACAATATGGGCCGAATCTGGTAGCCCAACCGTGTACAGGAGGGGGCACTGGGAGTGGCCTCACCATGGGCTTCGGCCCAGCTGGAGGAGAAGCAGGCCGGTCGGATGAGAGGGTAGGCCGGGTGAGGCGAGCTGGGCCTGCAGCGGGGTGGCCCACCCGGTGGATCTGGAGGTCAACGGGCGCGGCGCCGGGCCAAATCCAGATCGAAGCGAGGCGGCGGACCAGGCGCGGGGTCGAGTGGAGCTGCGTGGGTCAACGGGAGTGAGGCAGGGTCAAGGCGCTCGAGCGGGACGAGCGAAGCTCCTCTGCTTTCGAGCAGAGCGAGCAGGTGCCGGCGACGAAGGACTTGGCAAGGGCGGTGCAGAGGCTTGGCGGACGGCCGCATGCTCGGTGCGTCGGCATCGGAGGTCCATGCTTCGGGTGCCCCTGGCGGCTTGCTGGTTCGTGTCCCTGAAGACAGAGAGGGGGAGAGGTGAGGCGAGGGAGAGAACGCGAGGAAGAAGGAGATGGCAGGGCGCGAAGGTCGACTTGCAGGTCATCGGAGTGGCTAGGCGAGGAGGAGGTCCTGCAGGGGGAAGAGCAGCTCAGGAGCGCTCGGAGTCGAGCTCGCGCGCGAGGGACTTGACGGGGAAGTCGGTCTGATGAGGAGGCCGGGACGACGCTTTGGGAAGAAGATGGCAGCGGGCGGAGGCGACCACCGGTGACGCGGGAGAGGCGAGGGAGGCCGGACGGAGCAATGGATCCAGGCGATGGGGCGGCTTCCTTTGGTTCCCCTGTCCAAGGCGAGGGAGAGAGAGAGTTACGAGGAGAGAGAAGCAGAGGAGAATGAGAAGAAGGCAGGAGAAAGAAGGGAAGGGGAAAAAGGCGGCGCGGTGGTGCTTGAGCACCGGGCAAAGTCGCCGGCGTGGCGAATAGCAGCGTAGGGAGACAGGGTCGAGCGCTCTTGCTCGGGGCCTCGGCAACAACTTGGTGGGATCGAGGGGAGGAGAAACTGGATCTGGTTGGTTTGGCACGGAATGCAAGGAGGAGGAGGGCATCAGGTGGCGGCGCGGATGGACCGATGGGACAAACGGGCTAAAATCTAGGGATTAGTCTAGGGTTGTTACTATATATAGCAAGCCGGATGGGTTTAGGGGGGTATAAGGTCCCTCCGATCGTAATCGGACGGACGGGGAAAAATAGCTTAGGTAGCCCAAATAAGGAAACAGTGATATTTTGCAGATGTTTGGGGATGATCCGGACATAACGGTAACGACTGTCCGGGTCGGGTCCGGGACAACTTTCGACGCGCGCGCGAGGAGGGCCGCGGGCTGACGAGAGAGGTTAGGTTGGAACTTGTGGGTTGTACAGAAGGGCTCAAGCTGAGAGAAGAGAAGAGAGAGAGAGAGAGGTCCGACGACTGTTTCCGGAGACCGAAAACGTCCGACATTAGACCGGCTAAAATGCCGCTATAGTTATCCGTTGGGGCGTCAAACGGACTCCGAACACGATGAAACTTGGCAGGCGGCCTACCTACAACAAAACAACACCGCACGCCAACTTTCAGCCCATTCCGAGAACATTTTCCGGCTACTTATAACATAATATTTCGGACATGCCGCGGGCGCGTGCAAGTGTGTCTGGGCTCGGAACGGACAACGGACGAAACTGGGAGACCCGGACTAATGCAAGGTTTTGAAAAACATGATGATGCAATGCACATGATGACATGACAAGATGCAACACGCAAGCAAAAGACAAGGCAACAACAGCGAATAACTGGAGGACACCTGGCACATCGGTCTCGGGGCGTCACATCCCCGCAATACAAAAATATTCACGAATATAAAAGATGTTCATGAATTTAGAAATGTTAGTGAATTTCAAAAGAAGTTTCCAAGTTTCTAAAATAATCATGAATTCAGGAAAACATGAATTTAAAAAGTTTACCTATCGACCAACGTAGGAGCGCCGCGTTCAAATGCTAATAGGCCCAACCGCAGCCCACATCCGATCCACTTCCTAACATGTGGGGCCACGAATACATGAAATAACCTCGATGCACCAGGAGGCTCCATTCATATTCATAGGGAGCTTAAGTAAATTATATCATTACATTATTAAGAGATTAATTGAGATTTATATATTTGTGAACATCCTTCTGTTCCTGCCCATCAGATAAAGCATACAGTACCTTTTTTTTAGCAACAGATAAAAATTCCTGCCTTTGTGGGCTACAGACAGGCCATCAATTTGGTGGGGTTGCTTTATTTTTAGAAGGCTTTGGTGGGGTTTTGGTTACACTGGGCTGTGCGATCCATTATCCTAGGCCCACGAGGCCTAAACCCAACCCCGAACTCCCCGAAATCCCCCCAAAGCAGTTTTTCTTTATCCTTAAAAAAGAAAACAGTTCTTCTTTCTCTGCAAGGCAAGCGGCGGCAGATTCAAGACCAGATACCTGGTCCAGAATCCAGATAGCCACCTTCTTCTTCCTCTGCAAGCCGGGGCAGATTCACCCACTCCGTACAGCAGTATTCCCTCGACCTCGCCCTCGCCCCAGCCGACCGGACTGGGAAAGCGAGAGCGAGATGCCGACGCTGACGAAGCTGTACAGCATGAAGGAGGCCGCCCTCCACAACACCCCCGACGACTGCTGGATCGTCGTCGACGGCAAGGTAGCGCCTCCCTCATACCCCTCGCCGCCGATCTGGCTTCAGCAATACTGCCCCTAACATCGGTAGGTAGGTAGGTAGGGTCTAGGGTGTATGGACGCGTTTCGTTGTTGCTAGTTGGGCTTCGACCCCCGCCCTTAGCCTGTTCGACCGAATGCCTGGGAGATCCCGCGCTCGCTTTGTTAGTGAGAAGGCTGCAGGAATCGAAACCGAACGTCTCTGCGAGTGGCGTGGCCTGCTAGTCACCTCGTGGGGCAGTTGTGCTGGGGTATCCTCTGTTGAAGGCAACCACAGCAGATGCCTCTGTTGAGGGCTTTGAATCAAATAGAATTTGTGTCAGCAGAGAGTAGATACGCATTACAATACTACCTGGCAAATATGTTCCACTACTCTGATTCTGTGGCGAGCTCATGCCCTGTTGATGAATACAATGCAGATTTATGATGTGACCGCGTATTTGGATGACCATCCTGGGGGTGCTGATGTGCTGCTTGCCGTGACTGGTACTACTTCTCAGTTCTCACCTCTTGTTTTCATGTTCTTGTTCAGCACATTTTAGTTTCTCATAGGCTGTCTGCTCATACATGATAATCTGTTTCAAGGTATGGATGGCACCGAGGAATTTGAAGATGCGGGCCACAGCAAGGATGCCAAGGAGTTGATGAAAGATTACTTCATTGGGGAGTTGGACTTGGACGAAACACCTGACATGCCTGAGATGGAGGTTTTCAGGAAAGAGCAGGACAAGGACTTCGCCAGCAAGCTGGCGGCTTACGCTGTGCAGTACTGGGCCATTCCGGTAGCAGCAGTTGGGATATCAGCCGTGCTTGCTATATTGTATGCTCGAAGGAAGTGATGATCGGTTATAGGTTGATTGAAGGACCATTTTGGGGTAACCAACACATTTATAGCTGGTTATGGATGGAGAGATTATGTACTTCTGTCCAAAGGGGAAGACACATTGCTGTATTGAGCCCTTAGGTACTTGAGTCAAATATTTGTCCACAAAATTGGTGGTACTATTTTATCAATATGTCATTCAATGGATAGATTCATTTCAAGACCTGAACCATGTGTGTGATGTAAACCCTCTTACGCCTTGAGGCAGCTGCTGGCGCAGATTTCTTCCGTGCCATTATTGCTTCTATTTTTGTTATTTTCGTGGGATGTGCCACGGTACTGCTATTTCTGAATATTGTGATTTTTCAATCCCTCACTTGCTCCTGAATAACCCTGAAGACTTTTGTGTAACTTGTTCTTTTGTAACTTTCAAGATGCAAATTGGGATTTTTTGGCCCCTCCTTTTGAGTCGACATTTGTTGAAAGCTTCCCGTGCAAGCATTTCGTCCATATATTTTCCTATTCGTTTTTCTTCCCCTTGTGTCACCTCACAAGGTGTAGATAGTTGGGCAGTAGACTTCAGAAAGATAGCAGGTAGCTTTTGCCGCCCCCTCTCTTGATATTTCTAAACTGGGGTTGCTTCGCCATCACTACGTAATACTAGTTGAAGAAATTTTATCATGTGCTACTGCTGTGCTTAGTAACCTAGCACCTGGGTTCGACACAGCCTCTTGGCATTGCATTGTGCAGATAAGGCTTGCCTCAATGCCTTGTATAATCCTTCCCCAGGTGTCACCTGGAAATGTACACCTTACCTGATAGTATTATGCAGGGGTATCACTTGGAATTGATGGTGTTGCTTGAAGGCAGAGCAAAAACCAACATGTGGAAGGTGGTGCTGAGCTTCTCAACCTGGGGCTTGCTTGCAACTGCAACCAGCCAACAAACCAACAGCTACGGGTGAACCATCTCCCTGATCCTTCCATTGCACTGCATCTTTGACTCCTCATGGGTATATATATGCCAGGCCATAGGCAGCATATGTCTACTGATCTCTGAGACTCGGCAGAGGCAACACCGTGAAACTTCCAAGCCGAAGCAATATCATGGCTCCCTTCAACAATGGCCGATCATGCTTTGTTGCAGATGATGATGTTTCTGAGGGCTCGGAAACAGCGTCCTTCATAAGGTAAATTGTTTCCAGGATTTTTTATGCTACTATATATATCCTGATGTGTTCTGTAATTTGTACTATAGTAAAGTTGTTATGTTTCGGTTTCATTGCTCTGAATGATACAAGCTTCTCTTGTTTGATTAGTAGTAACATTGCCTGATGATTATTGTTGAAGATATTTTTATATCATTGGGGATTAGCTTTCAGGTAACTGTGCAGGTCCTGAAAACCAGCTCACACGCAGCAGTTTCTTCAGAACTTTTAAGCAGGGCCTTTTGGCACTCACACACAAACTGGAACAAGCCTTGTAAAGCAAACTAGAGAGGTTATCACTCAAGGAAGAAAGAAAACAAGAAGGCGGTGTAGTAGAAATCATCCACCCGTGATTCTGGGAACCGTAGGGCCCCATCCATGGCTTCTGTTGTAGATCTCCCGCACCACCTGCCTGATCTTCTCCACAGCGAGCTCAATGCTTCCTGCTTTCAGGTTTGTCTACAAGATTTTCCAGTTGGTGAGATGACTGCAAATATGGAAGATAACTGGTGCAGGATCATTAGGCATTTTCTTATCAAAACATGCTGCATTTCTGGTTTTCCATATTGTCCACCATAGAGCAGTCCCTCCCATCATAGCCATTTTTCTTTTGGCTGGGAGGGAACTGGTCCAGTAAGCCAGAAGTAAGATCGTAAGATCATGAACATCATCAGGCGTCTCACAAGGTCAAAAGCACAGAGAATCACATTATATTCAAACAGCAGATGTTTGATGAAGCAACCCGTTAAACGTAGCAATCAGGAAGACAACCTGGTACGTACGTGGCAAGCATGCTCGTTCACTACTGCATTATTGCAATTTTCTAAATTCATAGTGTGCAGATAGAGAAGAACCATTTCATGCCTCTTTTTGCTGTACATTATGGTTTTATGATCTTAGGTACGTTTCTGTTCAGCCTAGCCTGAGTGTTGTCCTGTGCTTCTTTTGATTCTTGTTAACTCTAGCACTTGTTTCGAAAACGAGAGGGATCAGGAAAACAATGCTAGATTATCTCAACCAACAGCATCCTCTCGGTTTAACAAATTGTACAAAACATTATTATGTAACTCATACAATCACTACAAGAAAGGCAGTCATATGATTCAATTAAAATGTCTGCGTCTGCTATAAAATACAGAAGGTGCAACCATAATTACCTAAATTTGAGTAACTAAGTTCACCAAAGTTTCATGGCCAGTATATACCAAAACAAGAAATACATTTTCAGCCCTTTTTAACTTACAAAACACACACACGTATCAGCTTTCCTCAGCGCGGCACCCGTGTCTTCTATGCAACCGTGGAATGGAATGAACAAATGACCTGTTGCCGCGCACCTCATGGAACATGACAGCGACTTGAAGCTCGCTGAATCTCTTGGTCTCATTTCATCATACGTAATAAGCCAGCAAAGTAGCCAACACAGTCCAGAACACCAATAGTGGGAGCGTCCATGGTTGTTTTGTCAGAGGGCTTGCACTAGGCAACCATGGATAGTCATCGGGAGATGGCATGACACAGTTATCACCATTGAAGTACACACGCCGGGGAAACGCCCATCCTTTTTGGAAGGTGAAAGTCTCCGAGTCCTTCCGCATGAGTAGTTCTGACTGCGCGTTTCCAAGCGGGCCAGCTTGATTGAGCAAATCATTGTAGAACTTCATTCCCCAGAACATTGCGGTGTCATCTGAAATGGGAGGGATAAACACGTCAGATAGGAGGCACATCTCAAGTCAGAAACTAATTAAAACAGTTCACAAGGTGACTTACTTATGCGGCCTCCATATGGGGTAAGTGGCTTATAGTTGAAGCTGAACAGCTTTGTGATATTATCGAAGTTAGGATGCTGGGCAACCATGTTCCAGTCTGTATAATTCATGCGGTAGTTGAAGTTTGTGATGGTGACTTTCACTCTCCAGTAGTCCTTGTAGTTGAGCTTCACATGCCAATGGATTCTTATCGGGCACATGTGGGAAGTACATTGGACAAGAGGCTGGCCAGTTAATTTGCCAGGGCCATTGATGGCAGATTGTAAATAAGGCGAATTGTCACTGTAAAATGGATAGGATTAGTAAGGAATTTGCAGAAGGTTGGAACCTTAATAGGAAGCATAGTAAACAGTAATAATTATTAACTCACTTTACACAGCTTCCTGGACGAGTAATATTGTTTTGGCAGCCACAAGAGCACGTTGGGCAGTTCACAATAGTGTCGTTATAAAACGATGAGAGAGATACACAGCAGGTGGGAGTCTTCTGAGCAAGAAATTGGGAGTATGTGCAGGTTACATTCCACGACACTGCCAATAGAGAATTTCTTTTGTTAATACCCACTAAATAAAGAACATTGTCAGCAATAAAGAATAAAAACTATATGGAACCAATCTGATGTTTCCTGCATTTGAAATCCATTATTTGCAAGTGAACAAAACTAGTTAAGATATTATCAGGCTTAGTGGTGGCTTATTTTCAAATAAATATCAGCTAACATCGATCCTAGGTGATGAACTCATCTCCTCTCGAAAATGAATCACTTCCGATTTCAATGGTTTCACTCCTTTCAGTCTTTCACTGATCCTACACATATTATAACATAAAATTCATTCACAATTAAGGAGCAGAAACGTACAAAAGTGGTACTAAGATGTGTTTAGCTCAATTAGTGTAGCTTGCTAATGCATTTGCGCAAAGTATTAAAGCAATATAGAGCAAGCAGTGAAGAGCAATAAGTGGGCAACTTACTGAGAGCTTGGGTTACCCTGCGCCCGTCTGACGAGTAATACTTGGTAGGCCTGCCAACAAGAGCACGCCCACATGTGTACCCCGGACCTGGGGCCCTAAGGGTGAAGTTTTTCGGCATCTTAACCGTCTTATTGGTAGTCCCAGCAAGACCTACACTAATCTGGAAGGAGGATGCAGCATTTCCTGGGTCCTGGTTAAATGTCTTTATAACTCCTGCCTTGCAACAATTGGCAATTTGCTGGTTGAATGGGGTGCCCGGAAGAAGATCGACAATCGTTGGATCTCTCTTGCAGCAATGGGGAGGGGCACTCTTGAATTTTGAGCAATCACCCTGCTCAGTAGCCTGAGCCCCCACCATCGACCAGATGACCTCTTTCTTTGCCCATGACCATCCCAGCTGCCACCCAGGTGCAGGTATGTGTCGGAACTGCTGGTAGTTGAACATTGTCACTGTTGCCTGCACATGATAAGTTTGGGAAAAAAAGATCATGATACAAGTAGAGGTGACCAGATATCCAAAATCTGCTGGTAATTGTACTTGGTGGCTACTATATTGTTTGTGGCAAAGTTTGTAACCAACTATTAGCCATGCTACTTGTCAAGGTCAAAATCATGAGCTAATATAAATATATAATACCACTTGGCATGAGTGGTGAGCTATCTCAAAAACAATGAAAAAATAATATAAATATATAATAGGCTAATAGGTTGAGATGAAAGACAGAGCTGTTGATGTGAAGAGGTGCTACTTACCACATAACCATCAGGAGTCCACGAAATAATATCCCATTTTATGGTGATGTTGCCGTTTGGATCCAGCGAATCATAAGCCTCTGCGTGAACAAACAAACAAAGGGTGCATACATCAGATACATACATGGAAAGAAACTAAAGAGAGAAGTTGAATTGACACGCTAGATGCACTCTATGTTACTACTACTTCTACATCATAATTGCAGTTTGCAGGATTTATCCAGTGGATACTTTCTAGCAGCAAAGCAATTGGTCGATATGTTTGTACTGATCCGCTTCCCTCCTGGACAGATCTATCGCCGCAGAGCTCGCCACGAGCAAGTGTCAACAAGATCGGCAGAGTGGCAGCGGGGAAGCTTGACAGATCGCTCGTCTCACAGATAGGAATAGCTTCCTAATTTGGCTTCAGAACTCGGACAAGCTCTAAATGAACGGACAGGACTAACCCGGTGGGATCAAAATTAGAAGCCACCGACACCGACAGCACTAACTAAACGGGAGCGCGCATTGACCAGCGCGCGGAGCAGAACCCGTGCGACCGCCTCGTCTCACCGATGCACCGCGGCGATCGGGATCCGTTTACCGATTCGCCGGCTCCAGGCACGACGACGAGGAACGAGAGAGAGGGAAGGACCGGGCGGGCGGGAAGGAGAGGAGCTAGCCGAACCTGTGGTGGCCGGTGCGGAGAAGAAGAGCACCGCCGCGAGCAGCACGGCGCAGCAGGCCGCGGATCTGGAGCTCCCGGCGACGCCACCAACCGGCGCCATTTCCTCCACCGACACTCCCCAGCAGCAGCTGCAGCTACCCACCCACCGACCCCCGCTCCGCTCTGCACGGCGAGGAATGCGGCCGCGCCCGCCGAGGAAGGGGGCAGCTGGAGATCTGAGGCGACTGAGCAGGTGGTGGTGGTGGAGGAGGAGGGAGTGGGACTTAAAGCATGTGCGGCCGCGGCCGTCTCCCCAGTTTTTACTGCGACGAGACGAGACGAGACGCGCTCCGTCTGCGAGTCTGCTTGCTCCCTCACGGACGCTTCCTTGCGCGCCTCGGTGGGAATTATATCGCGGGGAGGGGGCGCCTTTTTTTTCTTTCCTCACCCGCGGATGTGACGGCCCAACCTCCGAGGTGGTTCGGACCGAAATGCCCTCCGCTCGTACAGCTGTTCCCTATTGGGCGATGGATGTCACTCGTCGGGAGCTGGGACAGGGACTGCGACCTCTGCCCCGGCCATGGCGCTCGGGAGTGGATCCTTCTGCATGAGCGAACTTTGCTAAATCTGACAAAGTCCCATGCCGAAACATAGCACATGTTTGAAACAAAAGGACCAGACACACTCAGTTCTGCATCGGCAAACTTTGCTAAATCTGACAACGTTTGGTGTCAAAATACTAAGGCTAGTTATAGTGGGAGTAACTTAGCTAATAACATAGCGCATTTAGAAATTTTTTTGCCAATGAGTAGTAACATTACTGTAACATAGCGCTTTCCAAAACAATATGAGTCTACAAGCTAATAAATAAAGTCATCTATGCTACTACTACTACCTTACTTTGCACTATGAAGGTAGTAGTAACTTCCCTTGGAAGTGAGGGGGCTTCCATGGCAAGTTGTTACGGTGACGGCGGTGCGAGGTATCTGATCGGGACTGGCCGGGATCTTGGAGACGGGGAGATGTGCAGCGCTACGGATGAAAATCCTGTTCGGTTGTGGTCGGACCGGCGTTGATGGCACCTGCGGGTGTCGTTCACCTTCCTGGAGGCTTCGCCGAGTGCAACGCCATCTTCCTCGCGACCTCGTATCGGCAGCTATCTCCGGGGCGAAAGCCCTGATTCGTAGGATCCGCATGATGGCAACGTCTTTGAGGTTGTTACTCTGTTGGGAGCATTGTGCTGGGAGACTCAAGGTCCCATGATGTGCTCCTCCGGTGTTCACCGCTGCCCGAATCTTTCTCCTCTGGCGCCATGTACGGTCGTCGCTGGCTATTTCAAGGAAGCTGGAGTTGCTGTTCTTCAGAGGTCTTCAGTGTCGGCCGAGACGCGGCGAGGGGCTCGGTGTTGGGTAGGCTTTTTGTGTCGTAGTTGTGTTGTTGTGTTTGGTTGTCCTTGTACAAACCGGGTGTGGAGTGGGTCGCCTTCGAGTGGTAGACGTTGTTGTATGTCTTATTTCTCTTCTTCTATAAAGCTAAGGTACGCAATTTGCGTATCCTCGAAAAAAACTTAGATTAGTATGCATGACACTCGTACAAGTTACTCCTCATTATGACCAGCCTAACATGTTCTCCAACACAACTCGAAGAGACGATCTGTGGCGTGTAGGGGCGGGGGCCGCATGACTGCATTGACAATTGGAAAGTGATTTTGTGATTAGAGTTTAGTTAATTAATGCAGCTTTTGGTATAACTTTTGTGAGAGAGTGTGTGCCCCACACACCCCACCTTTAATGTTTTTCCTTTTGACTTGTAAATCTGAATCTATTATATCGTTTGAATCAAAAGTCTAATTTATATCGCGTTTGCATATTCATGTTCCTTGTGATGAGAGCTTTGAAACAAGCTCACTTTTGAATATGTTTTGACAAGTTTTAAAAACCGCAGCAGGTTTCAACTACTAAAACTTGATGGAGCAAATGATGAATTCAGCCAGTTTCAAAGACTAAAACATAAACCTTAAGCTCTCAGCTGGAAACCCGTAAAAGCAAACGAAATTTGATAAAACTTGGTGAAACTTTGTAAAACATAATATTACGAGTATCAAGTTTTAATATTTGAAACTTGATAAAAACAGTAAAAGGTGTCTAAATGTATTCAAAATTGGTCTTGTTCAAAAGTACTAGTTGCAGCGAACATGAATATGCCAACGGAACTTAATTTGGACTTTTGGCTTAAAAGATACAATAGTTTCATATTTTGAGATCAAATGAAAAGCATGCGAGGTGGGGTGGGTGACGCATGCAACTTTGCCAAGAGTTATCATGCATTGACCCCAGTGCAACGATTAAGGGCAAACTGCACAGACTAGTGCATCAATCTTTGAAGCAAAATGGGTGGCCGCATGCATGTGTGGCCCCTGCGAATTTTGGAAGCACTGCACACATGACCCCCCCCCTGCGCGCGCTAAAGATTATGCATGTTGGGGAACATAGCAGAATTTTAAAATTTTCTACGCATCACCAAGATCAATCTATGGAGTCATCTAGCAACGAGGGAGAGAGGAGTGCATCTACATATCCTTGTAGATAGCGTGCGGAAGCGTTCAAGAGAACAGGGTTGATGGAGTCGTACTCGACGTGATCCAAATCACCGATGACCAAGTGCCGAACGGACAGCACCTCCGCGTTCAACACACGTACGATTGGGAGACGTCTCCTCCTTCTTGATCCAGCAAGGGGAAAGGAGAGGTTGATGAAGATCCAGCAGCACGACAACATGGTGGTGGATGCAGCAGGATCCCGGCAGGGCTTCGCCAAGCGCAAGCGGGGAGAAGAGGTGTAACGGAGGGAGAGGGAGGCGCCAAGAGCAAGGGGTGCGGCTGCCCTCCCTCCCCCTCTTTATATAGGGGCCTTGGGGGGCGCCGGCCCTAGGGAGATGGATCTCCAAGGGGGCAGCGGCCAAGGGGTGGCTTCCCCCCCAAGCCAAGTGGGGGGCGCCCCCACCCCTAGGGTTTCCCAACCCTAGGCGCAGGGGAGGCCCAAGGGGGGGCGCACCAGCCCACTAGGGGCTGGTTCCCCACCCAACTCAGCCCATGGGGCCCTCCGGGATGGGTGGCCCCACCCGGTGGACCCCCGGGACCCTTCTGGTGGTCCCGGTACAATACCGGTGACCCCCGAAACCTTCCCGATGGCCGAAACCGGACTTCCTATATATAAATCTTTACCTCCGGACCATTCCGGAACTCCTCGTGACGTCCGGGATCTCATCCGGGACTCCGAACAACTTTAGGGTTACTGCATACTAATATCTCTACAACCCTAGCGTCACCGAACCTTAAGTGTGTAGACCCTACGGGTTCGGGAGACATGCAGACATGACCGAGACGCCTCTCCGGTCAATAACCAACAGCGGGATCTGGATACCCATGTTGGCTCCCACATGCTCCACGATGATCTCATCGGATGAACCACGATGTCGAGGATTCAATCAATCCGTATACAATTCCCTTTGTCAATCGGTACGTTACTTGCCCGAGACTCGATCGTCGGTATCCCAATACCTCGTTCAATCTCGTTACCGGCAAGTCACTTTACTCGTACCGTAATGCATGATCCCGTGATCAACCACTTGGTCACATTGAGCTCATTATGATGATGCATTACCGAGTAGGCCCAGAGATACCTCTCGGTCATACGGAGTGACAAATCCCAGTCTCGATTCGTGCCAACCCAACATACACTTTCGGAGATACCTGTAATGTACCTTTATAGTCACCTAGTTACGTTGTGACGTTTGGCACACCCAAGGCACTCCTACGGTATCCGGGAGTTGCATAATCTCATGGTCTAAGGAAATGATACTTGACATTCGGAAAAGCTACAGCAAACGAACTACACGATCTTTGAGCTATGCTTAGGATTGGGTCTTGTCCATCACATCATTCTCCTAATGATGTGATCCCGTTATCAATGACATCCAATGTCCATAGTCAGGAAACCATGACTATCTTTTGATCAACGAGCTAGTCAACTAGAGGCTCACTAGGGACGGGTTGTGGTCTATGTATTCACACATGTATTACGATTTCCGGATAACACAATTATAGCATGAACAATAGACAATTATCATGAATAAAGAAATGTAATAATAACCATTTTATTATTGCCTCTAGGGCATATTTCCAACAGTCTCCCACTTGCACTAGAGTCAATATTCTAGTTACATTGTGATGAATCAAACACCCATGCAGTTCTGGTGTTGATCATGTTTTGCTCTAGGGAGAGGTTTAGTCAACGGATCTGCCACATTCAGGTCCGTATGTACTTTACAAATCTCTATGTCTCCATTTTGAACACTTTCACGAATGGAATTGAAACGACGATTGATATTCCTGGTCTTCCTGTGAAACCTGGGCTCCTTGGCAAGGGCAATAGCTCCAGTGTTGTCACAGAAGAGAGTCATCGGGCCCGACGCATTGGGTATGACTCCTAGGTCGGTAATGAACTCCTTCACCCAGACTGCTTCTTGTGCTGCCTCCGAGGCTGCCATGTACTCCGCTTCACATGTAGATCCCGCCACAATGCTTTGCTTGCAACTGCACCAGCTTACTGCCCCACCATTCAAAATATACACGCATCCGGTTTGTGACTTAGAGTCATCCATCTGTGTCGAAGCTAGCATCGACGTAACCCTTTACGACGAGCTCTTCGTCACCTCCATAAACGAGAAACATGTCTTTAGTCCTTTTCAGGTACTTCAGCATATTCTTGACCGCTGTCCAGTGTTCCATGTCGGGATTACTTTGGTACCTTCCTACCAAACTTACGGCAAGGTTTACATCAGGTCTGGTACACAGCATAACATACATGATAGACCCTATGGCCGAGGCATAGGGGACGACACTCATCTTTTCTCTATCTTCTGCCGTGGTCGGGCATTGAGCCGTGCTCAATCTCGTATCTTGCAATACAGGCAAGAACTCCTTCTTTGACTGATCCATTTTGAACTTCTTCAATATCTTGTCAAGGTACGTACTCTGTGAAAGACCAATGAGGCGTCTCGATCTATCTCTATAGATCTTGATGCCTAATATATAAGCAGCTTCTCCAAGATCCTTCATTGAAAAACACTTGTTCAAGTAGGCCTTTATGCTTTCCAAGAATTCTATATCATTTCCCATCAACAGTATGTCATCCACATACAATATGAGAAATTCTACAGAGCTCCCACTCACTTTTTTGTAAATGCAGGCTTCTCCATAAGTCTGCGTAAACCCAAACGCTTTGATCATCTCATCAAAACGAATGGTCCAACTCCGAGATGCTTACACCAGCCCATAAATCGAGCGTTGGAGCTTGCACACCTTGTCAGCATTCTTAGGATCGACAAAACCTTGCGGTTGCATCATATACAATTCTTCCTTAAGAAAACCATTAAGGAATGCCGTTTTGACGTCCATTTGTCATATCTCATAATCATAGTATGCGGCAATTGCTAACATGATTCGGACGGACTTCAGCTTCGCTACGGGTGAGAAAGTCTCATCGTAGTCAACCCCTTGAACTTGTCGATAACCCTTAGCGACAAGTCGAGCTTTATAAATGGTCACATTACCATCCGCGTATGTCTTCTTCTTAAAGATCCATTTATTTTCTATGGCTCACCGATCATCGGGCAAGTCAGTCAAAGTTCATACTTCATTTTCATACATGGATCCTATCTCGGATTTCATGGCTTCCAGCCATTTGTCGGAATCCGGGACCGCCATCGCTTCTTCATAGTTCGAAGGTTCACCGTTGTCTAACAACATTATTTCCAAGACAGGGTTGCCGTACCACTCTGGTGCGGAACGTGTCCTCGTGGACCTACGAAGTTCAGTAGCAACTTGATCTGAAGTTTCATGATCAACATCATCAACTTCCTCTCTAGTCGATGCAGGCACCTCAGGAACATTTTCTTGAGCTGCGCCACTTACCGGTTCAAGAGGTAATACTTCATCAAGTTCTATTTTCCTCCCACTTATTTCTTTCGAGAGAAAATCTTTCTCTAGAAAGGACCCATTCTTGGCAACAAAGATCTTGCCTTCGGATCTGAGGTAGAAGGTATACCCAATAGTTTCTTTAGGGTATCCTATGAAGACGCATTTTTCCGATTTGGGTTCGAGCTTTTCAGGTTGAAGTTTCTTGACAAAAGCATTGCATCCCCAAACTTTTAGAAACGACATCTTAGGTTCTTCCCAAACCATAATTCATACGGTGTCGTCTCAACGGATTTCGATGAAGCCCTATTTAAAGTGAATGCGGCAGTCTCTAAAGCATAGCCCCAAAATGACAGCGGTAAATCTATAAGAGACATCATAGATCGCACTGAAGGAAATATGCCCTAGAGGCAATAATAAAGTTATTATTTATTTCCTTATATCATGATAAATGTTTATCATTCATGCTAGAATTGTATTAACAGGAAACATAATACATGTGTGAATACATAGACAAACAGAGTGTCACTAGTATGCCTCTACTTGACTAGCTCGTTAATCAAAGATGGTTATGTTTCCTAACCATGAACAAGGAGTTGTTATTTGATTAACGGGATCACATCATTAGCTGAATGATCTGATTGACATGACCCATTCCATTAGCTTAGCACCCGATCATTTAGTATGTTGCTATTGCTTTCTTCATGACTTATACATGTTCCTATGACCATGAGATTATGCAACTCCTCTTTGCTGGAGGAACACTTTGTGTGCTACCAAACGTCACAACGTAAATGGGTGATTATAAAGGTGCTCTACAGGTGTCTCCAAAGGTACATGTTGGGTTGGCGTATTTCGAGATTAGGATTTGTCACTCCGATTGTCGGAGAGGTATCTCTGGGCCCTCTCGGCAATACACATCACATAAGCCTTGCAAGCATTGCAACTAATGAGTTAGTTGCGAGATGATGTATTACGGAACGAGTAAAGAGACTTGCCGGTAACAAGATTGAACTAGGTATTGAGATATCGACGATCGAATCTCGGGCAAGTAACATACCGATGACAAAGGGAACAACGTATGTTGTTATGCGGTCTGACCGATAAAGATCTTCGTAGAATATGTAGGAGCCAATATGAGCATCCAGGTTCCACTATTGGTTATTGACCGGAGACGTGTCTCGGTCATGTCTACATTGTTCTCGAACCCGTAGGGTCCGCACGCTTAAGGTTTCGACGATAGTTATATTATGAGTTTATGAGTTTTGATGTACCGAAGTTAGTTCGGAGTCCCGGATGTGATCACGGACATGACGAGGAGTCTTGAAATGGTCGAGACATAAAGATTGATATATTGGACGGCTATATTCGGACACCGGAAGTGTTCCGGGTGATTTCGGAGAAAACCGGAGAGCCGGAGGGTTACCGGACCCCCCC
>NC_041388.1:593723860-593745880 GCF_002162155.2 Triticum dicoccoides | reverse complement strand
CATATGGGCCTTAGTGGAGAGAGAGAGGGGCAGCCAAAGGTGGGCCGCGCGCCTCCTCCCCCCTGGTCCGAATTGGACTAGGAGAGGGGGGCGGCGCCCCCCTTTCCCTCTCCCTCCCCACTTCTTTCCCCCTCCTAGTAGGAGTCCTACTCCTACTAGGAGGAGGACTCCTCCTTGGCGCGCCATAGAGGCCGGCCGGCCTCCTCCCCTTGATCCTTTATATACGGGGGCAGGGGGCACCCCTTGACACACAAGTTGATCCACGTGATCATATTCTTAGCCGTGTGCGGTGCCCCCTTCCACCATAGTCCTCGATAATATTGTAGCGGTGCTTAGGCGAAGCCCTGCGACGGTAGTACATCAAGATCGTCACCACGCCATCGTGCTGACGGAACTCTTCCCCGACACTTTGTTGGATCGAAGTCCGGGGATCGTCATCGAGCTGAACATGTGCTAGAACTCGGAGGTGCCGTAGTTTCGGTGCTTGATCGGTCGGGCCGTGGAGACGTATGACTACATCAACCAAGTTAACGCTTCCGTTGTCGATCTACAAGGGTACATAGATCACACTCTCCCCCTCTCGTTGTTATGCATCACCATGATCTTGCGTGTGCGTAGGAAAATTTTTAAAATTACTACGTTCCCCAACAGTGGCATCCGAGCCTAGGTTTTATATGTTGATGTTATGTGCACGAGTAGAACACAAGTGAGTTGTGGGCGATATAAGTCATACTGCTTACTAGCATGTCATACTTTGGTTCGGCGGTATTGTTGGACGAAGCGGCCCGGACCGACATTACGCGTACGCTTACGCGAGACCGGTTCTCCCGACGTGCTTTGCACATAGGTGGCTTGCGGGTGACAGTTTCTCCAACTTTAGTTGAACCGAGTGTGGCTATGCCCGGTCCTTACGAAGGTTAAAACAGCACCAACTTGACAAACTATCATTGTGGTTTTGATGCGTAGGTAAGATTGGTTCTTGCTTAAGCCCGTAGCAGCCACGTAATACTTGCAACAACAAAGTAGAGGACGTCTAACTTGTTTTTGTAGGGCATGTTGTGATGTGATATGGTCAAGACATGACGCTAAATTTTATTGTATGAGATGATCATGTTTTGTAACCGAGTTATCGGCAACTGGCAGGAGCCATATGGTTGTCGCTTTATTGTATGCAATGCAATCGCGCTGTAATGCTTTACTTTATCACTAAGCGGTAGCTATAGTCGTGGAAGCATAAGATTGGCGAGACGACAACGATGCTACGATGGAGATCAAGGTGTCGCGCCGGTGACGATGGTGATCACGACGGTGCTTCGAAGATGGAGATCACAAGCACAAGATGATGATGGCCATATCATATCACTTATATTGATTGCATGTGATGTTTATCTTTTATGCATCTTATCTTGCTTTGATTGACGGTAGCATTATAAGATGATCTCTCACTAATTATCAAGAAGTGTTCTCCCTGAGTATGCACCGTTGCGGAAGTTCTTCGTGCTGAGACACCACGTGATGATCGGGTGTGATAGGCTCTACATTCAAATACAACGGGTGCAAAACAGTTGCACACGCGGAATACTCAGGTTATACTTGACGAGCCAAGCATATACAGATATGGCTTCGGAACACGGAGACCGAAAGGTCGAGCGTGAATCATATAGTAGATATGATCAACATAGTAATGTTCACCAATGAAACTACTCCATCTCACGTGATGATCGGACATGGTTTAGTTGATTTGGATCACGTAATCACTTAGAGGATTAGAGGGATGTCTATCTAAGTGGGAGTTCTTAAGTAATATGATTAAATTGAACTTAAATTTATCATGAACTTAGTCCTGGTAGTATTTTGCAAATTATGTTATAGATCAATAGCTCGCGTTGTTGCTTCCCTGTGTTTATTTTGATATGTTCCTAGAGAAAATTGTGTTGAAAGATGTTAGTAGCAATGATGCGGATTGGATCCGTGATCTGAGGTTTATCCTCATTGCTGCACAGAAGAATTATGTCCTTGATGCACCGCTAGGTGAAAGACCTATTGCAGGAGCAGACGCAGACGTTTGGCTAGCTCAATATGATGACTACTTAATAGTTTAGTGCACCATACTTAAATGGCTTAGAATCGGGACTTCAAAGACGTTTTGAACGTCATGGACCATATGAGATGTTTCAGGAGTTGAAGTTAATATTTCAAAGCAAATACCCGAGTTGAGAGATATGAAGTCTCCAACAAGTTCTATAGCTAAAAGATGGAGGAGAATCGCTCAACTAGTGAGCATGTGCTCAGATTGTCTGGGTACTACAATCGCTTGAATTAAGTGGGAGTTAATCTTCCAGATAAGATAGTGATTGACGGAATTCTCTAGTCACCATCACCAAGTTAGTAGAACTTCGTGATGAACTATAATATGCAAGGGATAACGGAAACAACTCCCAAGCTCTTCATGATGCTGAGATCAACGAAGGTAGAAATCAAGAAAAACATCAAGTGTTGATGGTTGACAAGACCACTAGTTTCAAGAAAAGGGCAAAGGGAAGAAGGGGAACTTCAAGAAGAACGGCAAGCAAGTTGCTGCTCAAGTGAAGAAGCCCAAGTCTGATCCTAAGCCTGAGACTAAGTGCTTCTATTGCAAAGGGACTGGTCACTGGAAGCAGAACTACCCCAAGTGATTGGCAGATAAGAAGGATGGCAAAGTGAACATAAGTGTATTTGATATACATGTTATTGATGTGTACTTTACTAGTGTTTATAGCAACCCCTCAGTAATAGATACTAGTTCAGTTGCTAAGATTAGTAACTCGAAACAGGGAGTTGCAGAATAAACAGAGACTAGTTAAGGGTGAAGTGACGATGTGTGTTGGAAGTGGTTCCAAGATTGATATGATCATCATTGCACACTCCCTATACTTTTGGGATTAGTGTTGAACCTAAATAAGTGTTATTTGGTGTTTGCGTTGAGCATGAATATGATTTGATCATGTTTATTGTAATACGGTTATTCATTTAAGTAAGAGAATAAATTGTTGTTCTGTTTACATGAATAAAACCTTATATGGTTACACACCCAATGAAAATAGTTCATTGGATCTCGATCGTAGTGATACACATAATCATAATATTGAAACCAAAAGATGCAAAGTTAATAATGATAGTGCAACTTATTTGTGGCACTGCCGTTTAGGTCATATTGGTGTAAAGCGCATGAAGAAACTCCATGTTGATGGGCTTTTGGAATCACTTGAATATGAATCAGTTGATGCTTGTGAACCATGCCTCATGGGCAAGATGACTAAGACTCTGTTCTTCGGAACAATGGAGCGAGCAACAGATTTGTTGGAAATCATACATACTGATGTATGTGGTCCGATGAATATTGAGGCTCGCGACAGGTATCATTATTTTCTGATCTTCACAGATGATTTGAGCAGATATGAGTATATCTACTTGATGAAACATAAGTCTGAAACATTTGAAAAGTTCAAAGAATTTCAGAGTGAAGTGGAAAATCATCGTAACAAGAAAATAAAGTTTCTACGATCTGATCGTGGAGAAGAGTATTTGAGTTATGAGTCTGGTCTTTAGTTAAAACAATGTGAAATAGTTTCACTACTCACGCCACCAGGAACACCACAGCATAATGGTGTGTCTGAACGTCATAACCGTACTTTATTAGATATGGTGCGACCTATGATGTCTCTTACCGATCTACCACTATCGTTTTGGGGTTATGCATTAAAGACAGCTGCATTCACGTTTAAAAGGGCACCATCTAAGTCCGTTGAGACGACACAATCTGAACTGTGGTTTGGCAAGAAACCAAAGTTGTCGTTTCTTAAAGTTTGGGATTGTGATGCTTATATGAAAAAGTTTCATCCTGATAAGCTCAAACCCAAATTGGAGAAATATGTCTTCATAGGATACCCAAAGGAGACTATTGGGTACACCTTCTATCACAGATCCGAAGGCAAGACATTCGTTGCTAAGAATGGATCCTTTCCAGAGAAGAAGTTTCTCTCGAAAGAAGTGAGTGGGAGGAAAGTAGAGAACTTGATAAGGTAATTGTACCATCTCCCTTATTGGAAAGTAGTTCATCACAGAAATCTGTTCTTGTGACTACTACACCAATTAGTGAGGAAGCTAATGATGATGATCATGTAACTTCAGATCAAGTTACTACCGAATCTCGTAGGTAAACCAGAGTGAGATCCGCACCAGAGTGGTACGGTAATCCTGTTCTGGAAGTCATGTTACTAGACCATGACGAACTTGCGAACTATGAAGAAGCGATGGTGAGCCCAGATTCTGAAAAATGGCTTGAGGCCATGAAATCTGAGATGGGATCCATGTATGAGCACAAAGTATGGACTTTGGTTGACTTCCCGATGATCGGCAAGCCATAGAAAATAAATGGATCTTCAAGAGGAAGACGGACGCTGATAGTAGTGTTACTATCTACAAAGCTAGAATTGTCGCAAAAGGTTTTCGACAAAGTTCAAGGTACATGTTGTGTGCTACCAAACGTCACAACGTAAATGGGTGATTATAAAGGTGCTCTACAGGTGTCTCCAAAGGTACATGTTGGGTTGGCGTATTTCGAGATTAGGATTTGTCACTCCGATTGTCGGAGAGGTATCTCTGGGCCCTCTCGGTAATACACATCACATAAGCCTTGCAAGCATTGCAACTAATGAGTTAGTTGTGAGATGATGTATTACGGAATGAGTAAAGAGACTTGCCGGTAACAAGATTGAACTAGGTATTGAGATACCGACGATCGAATCTCGGGCAAGTAACATACCGATGACAAAGGGAACAACGTATGTTGTTATGCGGTCTGACCGATAAAGATCTTCGTAGAATATGTAGGAGCCAATATGAGCATCCAGGTTCCGCTATTGGTTATTGACCGGAGACGTGTCTCGGTCATGTCTACATTGTTCTCGAACCCGTAGGGTCCGCACGCTTAAGGTTTCGATGATAGTTATATTATGAGTTTATGAGTTTTGATGTACCGAAGTTAGTTCGGAGTCCCGGATGTGATCACGGACATGATGAGGAGTCTCGAAATGGTCGAGACATAAAGATTGATATATTGGACGGCTATATTCGGACACCGGAAGTGTTCCGGGTGATTTCGGAGAAAACCGGAGAGCCGGAGGGTTACCGGAACCCCCCCGGGAGAAGTAATGGGCCATATGGGCCTTAGTGGAGAGAGAGAGGGGCAGCCAAAGGTGGGCCGCGCGCCTCCTCCCCCCTGGTCCGAATTGGACTAGGAGAGGGGGGGGGGCGCCCCCCTTTCCCTCTCCCTCCCCACTTCTTTCCCCCTCCTAGTAGGAGTCCTACTCCTACTAGGACGAGGACTCCTCCTTGGCGCGCCATAGAGGCCGGCCGGCCTCCTCCCCTTGATCCTTTATATACGGGGGCAGGGGGCAACCCTTGACACACAAGTTGATCCACGTGATCATATTCTTAGCCGTGTGCGGTGCCCCCTTCCACCATAGTCCTCGATAATATTGTAGCGGTGCTTAGGCGAAGCCCTGCGACGGTAGTACATCAAGATCGTCACCACGCCGTCGTGCTGACGGAACTCTTCCCCGACACTTTGCTGGATCGGAGTCCGGGGATCGTCATCGAGCTGAACGTGTGCTAGAACTCGGAGGTGCCGTAGTTTCGGTGCTTGATCGGTCGGGCCGTGGAGACGTACGACTACATCAACCAAGTTAACGGTTCCGTTGTCGATCTACAAGGGTACGTAGATCACTCTCTCCCCCTCTTGTTGCTATGCATCACCATGATCTTGCGTGTGCGTAGGAAATTTTTTAAAATTACTACGTTCCCCAACACACACCATATCTAATAGAGTGCGATTACGACGTTCGGACACACCATTACGTTGAAGTGTTCCAGGCGGCATGAGTTGTGAAACTATTCCAGATTTTCTTAAGTGTGTGCCAAATTCGTGACTCAAGTATTCTCCCCCATGATCTGATCGTAAGAACTTGATTTTCCTGTCACGTTGATTCTCAACCTCACTCTGAAATTCCTTAAACTTTTCAAAAGTCTCAGACTTGTGTTTCATTAAGTAGACATACCCATATCTACTCAAGTCATCAGTGAGGGTGAGAACATAACGATAGCCACCGCGAGCCTCAACACTCATTGGACCGCACACATCAGTATGTATGATTTCCAATAAGTTGGTTGCTCGCTCCATTGTTCCTGAGAACGGAGTCTTGGTCATTTTACCCATGAGGCATGGTTCACATGTGTCAAATGATTCATAATCAAGAGACTCTAAAAGTCCATCTGCATGGAGCTTCTTCATGCGTTTGACACCTATGTGACCAAGGCGGCAGTGCCACAAGTATGTGGGACTATCATTATCAACCTTACATCTTTTGGTATTCACACTATGAATATGTGTAACATTACGCTCGAGATTCATTAAGAATAAACCATTCACCAACGGAGCATGACCATAAAACATATCTCTCATATAAATAGAACAACCATTATTCTCGGATTTAAATGAGTAGTCATCTCGAATTAAACGAGATCCTGATACAATGTTCATGCTCAAAGCTGGCACTAAATAAAAATTATTGAGGTTTAAAACTAACCCCGTAGGTAAATGTAGAGGCAGCGTGCCGACGGCGATCACATCGACCTTGGAACCATTCCCGATGCGCATCGTCACCTCGTCCTTCGCCAGTCTCCGTTTATTCCGCAGCTCCTGCTTTGAGTTACAAATGTGAGCAACCGCACCGGTATCAAATACTCAGGAGCTACTACGAGTACTAGTAAGGTACACATCAATTACATGTATATCACATATACCTTTAGTGTTGTCGGCCTTCTTGTCCGCTAAGTATTTGGGGCAGTTCCGCTTCCAGTGACCACTTCCCTTGCAATAAAAACACTCAGTCTCGGGCTTGGGTCCATTCTTTGGCTTCTTCCTGGAAGCTTGCTTACCGGGCGTGGCAACTCCCTTGCCGTCCTTCTTGAAGTTCTTTTTACCCTTGCCTTACTTGAACTTAGTGGTTTTATTCACCATCAACACTTGATGTTCCTTTTTGATTTCCACCTCTGCTGATTTCAGCATTGAATACACCTCAGGAATGGTCTTTTCCATCCCCTGCATATTGAAGTTCATCACAAAGCTTTTGTAGCTCGGTGGAAGCGACTGAAGGATTCTGTCAATGATCGCGTCATCCGGGAGATTAACTCCCAGCTGAGTCAAGCGGTTATGCAACCCAGACATTCTGAGTATGTGCTCACTGACAGAACTATTTTCCTCCATCTTATAGCTGAAGAACTTGTCGGAGACTTCATATCTCTCGACCCGGGCATGAGCTTGAAAAACCATTTTCAGCTCTTCGAACATCTCATATGCTCCGTGTCTCTCAAAACGCTTTTGGAGCCCCGATTCTAAACTGTAAAGCATGCCGCACTGAACGAGGGAGTAATCATCAGCACGTGACTGCCAAGCGTTCATAACGTCTTGGTTCTCTAGGACAGGTGCGTCACCTCGCAGTGCTTCTAGGACATAATCTTTCTTGGCAGCTATGAGGATGATCCTCAGATTCCGGACCCAGCCCGTATAGTTGCTGCCATCGTCTTTCAGCTTGGTTTTCTCTAGGAACGCGTTGAAGTTGAGGACAACGTGGGCCATTTGATCTACAAGACATATTGTAAAGATTTTAGACTAAGTTCATGATAATTAAGTTCATCTAATCAAATTATTCAATGAACTCCCACTCAGATAGACATACCTCCAGTCATCTAAGTGAAACATGATCCGAGTTAACTCGGCCGTATCTGATCATCACATGAGACGGACTAGCCAACATCGGTGAACATCTTCATGTTGATCGTATCTTATATACGACTCATGCTCGACCTTTCGGTCTTCCGTGTTCCCAGGCCATGTCTGTACATGCTAGGCTCGTCAAGTCAACCTAAGTGTATTGCGTGTGTAAATTTGGCTTACACCCGTTGTATTCGAACGTTAGAATCTATCACACCCGATCATCACGTGGTGCTTCGAAACAACGAACCTTTGCAACGATGCACAGTTAGGGGGAACACTTTCTTGAAATTTTTACGAGGGATCATCTTATTTAAGCTACCCTCGTTCTAAGCAAATAAGATGTAAAACATGATAAACATCACATGCAACCAAATAGTGACATGATATGGCCAATATCATTTGCTCCTTTTGATCTCCATCTTCGGGGCTTCATGATCATCGTTGTCACCGGCATGACACCATGATCTCCATCATCATGATCTCCATCATCGTGTCTTCTTGAAGTTGTCTCGTCATCTATTATTACTAAGGCTAACGCTTTAGCAATAAAGTAAAGTAATTACATAACGTTTATGTTGACACATAGGTCATAAATAAATAAAGACAACTCCTATGGCTCCTGCCGGTTGTCATACTCATCGACATGCAAGTCGTGATTCCTATTACAAGAACATGATCATCTCATACATCACATATATCGTTCATCACATTCTTTGGCCATATCACATCACAAAACACTTGCTGCAAAAAACAAGTTAGACGTCCTCTAATTGTTGTTGCAAGTTTTTACGTGGCTGCTAAAGGTTTCTAGCAAGAACGTTTCTTACCTACGCCAAAACCACAACGTGAATTGCCAATTTCTATTTACCCTTCATAAGGACCCTGTTCATCGAATCCGATCCGACTAAAGTGGGAGAGACAGACACCCGCCAGCCATCTTATGCAACTAGTGCATGTCAATCGGTGGAACCAGTCTCACGTAAGCGTACGTGTAAGGTCGGTCCGGGCCACTTCATCCCACGATGCCGCCAAATCAAGATAAGACTAGTAACGGCAAGCAAATTGACAATATCGACGCCCACAACTGCTTTGTGTTCTACTCGTGCATAGTAACTACGCATAGACCTAGCTCATGATGCCACTGTTGGGGAACGTAGCAAAATTTTAAAATTTTCTACGCATCACCAAGATCAATCTATGGAGTCATCTAGCAACAAGGGAGAGAGGAGTGCATCTACATACCCTTGTAGATCGCGTGCGAAAGCGTTCAAGAGAACGGGGTTGATGGAGTCGTACTCGACGTGATCCAAATCACCGATGACCAAGTGCCGAACGGACAGCACCTCCGCGTTCAACACACGTACGATTGGGAGACGTCTCGTCCTTCTTGATCCAGCAAGGGGAAAGGAGAGTTTGATGAAGATCCAGCAGCACGACGGTGTGGTGGTGGATGCAGCAGGATCCCGGCAGGGCTTCGCCAAGCGCAAGCGGGGAGGAGAGGTGTAACGAAGGGAGAGGGAAGCGCCAAGAGCAAGGGGTGCGGCTGCCCTCCCTCCCCCCTCTTTATATAGGGGCCTTGGGGGGCGGCCCTAGGGAGATGGATCTCCAAGGGGGCGGCGGCCAAGAGGTGGCTTCCCCCTCAAGCCAAGTGGGGGGCGCCCCCACCCCTAGGGTTTCCCAACCCTAGGCACAGGGGAGGCCCAAGGGGGGCGCACCAGCCCACTAGGGGCTGGTTCCCCACCCAACTCAGCCCATGGGGCCCTCCGGGATGGGTGGCCCCACCCGGTGGACCCCCGGGACCCTTCCGGTGGTCCCGGTACAATACCGGTGACCCCCGAAACCTTCCCGATGGCCGAAACCGGACTTCCTATATATAAATCTTTACCTCCGGACCATTCCGGAACTCCTCGTGACGTCCGGGATCTCATCCGGGACTCCGAACAACTTTCAAGTTACTGCATACTAATATCTCTACAACCCTAGCGTCACCGAACCTTAAGTGTGTAGACCCTACGGGTTCGGGAGACATGCAGACATGACCGAGTCGCCTGTCCGGTCAATAACCAACAGCGGAATCTGGATACCCATGCTGGCTCCCACATGCTCCACGATGATCTCATCGGATAAACCACGATGTCGAGGATTCAATCAATCCGTATACAATTCCCTTTGTCAATTGGTACGTTACTTGCCCGAGACTCGATCGTCGGTATCCCAATACCTCGTTCAATCTCGTTACCGGCAAGTCACTTTACTCGTACCGTAATGCATGATCCCGTGATCAACCACTTGGTCACATTGAGCTCATTATGATGATGCATTACCGAGTGGGCCCGGAGATACCTCTCTGTCATACAAAGTGACAAATCCCAGTCTCGATTCGTGCCAACCCAACAGACACTTTCGGAGATACCTGTAATGTACCTTTATAGTCACCTAGTTACGTTGTGACGTTTGGCACACCCAAGGCACTCCTACGGTATCCGGGAGTTGCACAATCTTTATGGTCTAAGGAAATGATACTTGACATTCGGAAAAGCTACAGCAAACGAACTACACGATCTTTGAGCTATGCTTAGGATTGGGTCTTGTCCATCACATCATTCTCCTAATGATGTGATCCCGTTATCAATGACATCCAATGTCCATAGTCAGGAAATCATGACTATCTTTTGATCAATGAGCTAGTCAACTAGAGGCTCACTAGGGACGTGTTGTGGTCTATGTATTCACACATGTATTACGATTTCCGGATAACACAATTATAGCATGAACAATAGACAATTATCATGAACAAAGAAATGTAATAATAACCATTTTATTATTGCCTCTAGGGCATATTTCCAACAATGCATGCGCCGGTCTCTCAACTAATATTGCGACCACACCGATCGTATTTGATTTCAGTGATGCACAAATTGGTTTGAATCTTACCAAACATATGTGTCAAACAAAAAACTTCTCATGACATCATCCCCACATTTGGGATAACTCACACCTCTAGCAATGCTCTACCACAAGATTGTTGTCTTGCCACTCTGCCCTCGGCATTCTCACCTCCACCTGGGGTTGGTGCTCCATGTCACATTTCTGTAACATGGTGTCAATATTGGCTGGAGGATGTGACTCGTCATTCTATAGCCCTGCCCCTAGAGCCACCATACCGCATCTTATCGTGGAAGGGTTGAATCTGGGTATATCCAACACATCCATGCTCCAATCCAGCAAAGAGTAATTGTACCCACAAATACATCTCTTGTGTGGTTGTTGCATAGCTTCATTTTTTTGCATTGATGTAAAAGATGATAGTTCCTTTAGAGGCGAACCTTGTCATAACCACACAAAGAGACCACTACCAGGTGCCATGCCACAGATAGCTAATGTGTGGGTAGAAAGAGTGCTTTGAGATATATAAAGACGCATGTCATTTGCTCGGAAGGGGCCAATTTGATCAAGAAAAAGACTTGGTCCTATAGGGTTTCCCCCCTTGGGACGAGAACAGGGATTGTGACCTCCTGGCTTTGTTGGTGGTGGACATTGGGAGGGAGAGCCAAATTATGTACTACCGACGGAGCTTGGCGTCAAAATTCTAGACATGTTCAAACAGAACTTAGCCACGTTCAGTTTCACATTAGCAAACGTTGCTAAATGTGACAAAGTTTGATGTCCTAATATTATACATGTTTTGCACCAATGGAAATGGTTTGGAATGGCCAACATATTGGGTTTGAGTCTTATCATACACAATGTGTCATACAAAAACCCAACTCCACAAAGTAGTGACGAAACTAGGTTTCCCCTGAGGCGAGGCAAATGGGGAAGTTGATGGCAAAGACATCATCGCCGCATTTGCGACAACGCACACCTTCACTGACGCTTTGTCATTAGACAATTGTATTGCTAATCAAGGTATTGCCCTTGTCATTCTCACCTCCACAAGGGGGCAGCTCCATATGTCATCTCTCTCCAATCTATTGTTCGTAATGGCTAGAGGATGCAGAGTGTCACCCTTCGTCCTTGGCCCACCATTGTGCATCCTACCACTATTGGGCTAGATCTAGTGTATCCATCTTCCAAACCAGCCAAGAGGAGTTGCACTCACGACACATCTACGACAGTCATTGCCTAGCTTCCACCATCGTGCCACCATAAAAAATGCATTTCCTTTAGAGGCGAACCTTATCGTAGCCACACCAAAAGACTACTCGTAGGTTGGTGCGCTTGCATCGCCAAACCAATTGGCCGGCGACCTTATTTGCAAGTCACAAATGCTCAAAAGAAGAGGCTACTGGAAAATATGTTGCGGGTCATCGATGATGTCAACGGAGACATGCCGACTGGCGGCACTAAGAGCGAACCAGGCATCCAAAGATTGATGATGACAAAAACTCTCAATTTTCTTGGCAACGCCGGACAGAACATCACAGAGACATGTTTGGAAGATGACTTTTATTTGAGACAAACCCTACGACCATTGGGGTGACTTCACCACAACACCAAAGCGTAGTTCCCCACTTAGAGCATCTGCAACCTCACCTAGCTGATTTGGCACCACAAACGTCCGCGAACAGTGATTGGTCAACTCCATTTTGGTGCCTCTCCACGCCCCCGCCCCCCCCCAATCGAACCTCCCAAAACCATGCAACCCATAGAACGTACTAGGAACTATGTAAATCAACACAGGAAAAAAACAGAGATACCCCCTCTTTTTTGGTTCAGAGGTCGACTGGGTTATGATTTTGTGACTGGACATTGACCGGGCCGTCCGTCCAATCAGTTTGGGAAGCCTAGTCATATATGCTCTTAGGGCCGAGGCCTAATGTATATTTCGTCACAACTGTTCTCTGTGACAACCGACATATGAACCAAAAATGTTGTCTTGTCTTGGTGTGCATTCACAACTATTCTTATTTTTTTTCTGAATCATAAGAAAACATAAAACCCCTACATGGTAAACACAACTGTGGGCCGGGGGGAGGGGGGTAAACACACGCATATAAAATCTCGAGCATAGTTGATGGAGTTGTACATTCACTTCGGCGATTAAGCCACAAACATATTAGACCGTTAATCATCTAACATCTTTGTCACTGACCATAAGTAAGGGAAAATAATTCCTCGGTGTTGCTCAGGACACGTGATTCATGGTTCCTATCCGACCAGATTTACCTAATTTCCTACCGACTCATTGTGTCATTCATACGGAAAACACGACACCTCTGGGAGGGGAAAAGGAAAAGGAAAAGGAAGAAGATTCAAGGACACACCTCTCAACCGTTCCGGATGCTAGACGGTACTAGAGTAGAGATAGCGATGCACCATGCACGGACGGCAAAAGCTTCGATGTGCCGTTCCACTTACCCGCCGCCCCATCATACGAGTACGAGCCACAGACGAGGCAAGCATAGGACTCGAGCAGCGTTCGGTGCCGCCAGTCACAGCCGCGTCCTGCCTCTGTCGGTCCGCAGACGCGAGGGGCAAAGCCGGAAACGCCCGATCAACACCAATCGTTCGGGAGCTTCATTAAACTAATGGCGTCGGGGTGGTGCCTGCCACGAGGGTCCAAACGCACACATGCAGGCCGACACCCCGGGGGAATAAACGCACGGTGACACAGCCCCCCTCCCCCCTCTTTCTGTCGGTGGGGAGACGGGAGAGAGAAAAAATGAGGCCACTGATTAACAGCGGTGCGCGCAAACTGCAGATTAGGGAGGAGCGCGAGGCCGCCACCGACTAACGCCGTAGGCCCCCCGTCGCCGTCGCGCCGGTTGGTGCCCGTTACCTCGACGTACCAACAACCAGCCCGTCGCGTGAGTTGTGACCATGCCATTAGCACTAACAAATTCGACAAATTCATCCTTAGTTTTTGGTGTTGTTAATCAGTTTCCAGCCAGCATCGAGATCTCCAGCTGTGTGTGTGTGTGTGTGTCCGGCTCTAACTAACTTTGCTCGTGGACATGTTCAGCGTGCATTTCTTAATTTGGGCGCATGAAATGAATGGAGCTTTATTGTAGCTGAGGGTGACCAGTATGGGGTGCCCCCGTGTCAGTGATGGAAGGGAATGTGGCGGTTGCCTGGACGTCCGCATGGTTGAATAGCTTGGAGCCTCGGAGGTTGGATGTGCATGCGGCTGCAAAAGAAAAATCTCTGCGCAGTGTGCAGGATGAGAAGTGGTTCGGCACTGAACTGGGCCAGGCCAACTCCAACGCCGGGCTCCCCAAACTGAGGACTCCTTTGATTTGAAGAAATTCTACACAATATGTTCTTTTTAGAAAAAAGTTCTTAAGAGTATTTTGGTTTGTAGGAATAGAATCTTATTCCTGTGAAGGAACTTTTCATATCCTTCACATTTTTGGAGAAAATAAACTTTAGTCTAGACTCAATGAAAAAATCCATATCATTCGAACCAAATGACATGTCTTCTCCTCGTTCTATTTATAGGATTTTAAATATATGGCATTTCAATTTCTACAAGTTCTCTATTCCTACGATATTCCTACTCTATGAACCAAAGAGGCCTACCGTAAAAGAAAAAAAACAAATGAGGTATGACCAAACGGACGGCCCGGTCAATGACTAGTCACAAAAACATGACCCAGTCGACCTTCCAAAACCGACCATATATGTACGGCCCAACCCAAATTTGGGGTGCGTATGTGGAGGCCCAGACACGCCTGAACACGTCCACCATGTTGGATTGGTCCACCCTGGCCCATCCAGACCCCACAAATATCCCCACCAGGACGAACCATAGATCCTGGTCAAACCACACTCTCCGTCTCCACTCAATGTCGAGCTCTGGAAGCGCAGCATCCGGCGACGGATCCGGTGGTGACAACCCTGTCCACTAGGAGTTGCTGTTGCGCGAGGCGGAGGCAGATGACAACAAGGAGCTTGTCATCCATATCGCGTTGCGCCAGTCATGGTTGGACATGGGCGGAAGAGGAAACTCTGGCTCCGCGCCATCCCCTGTCGACTAGCAACACAGTGCGGATGACGACGCCGGACCGTCGTGTCCACGCAGCTCCCGGAGCTCTGTGCCCCTCTCCAAGCCCTTCTCTACCTGCTTCGAGTAGCATCCCTAGCCATTGTCGTATCCTTGTTCCCGTGCTGGTGCCGACGCGGATGCTCGAATTTGAGGCGTGGTCGCATGCCGTGAGAGGCAGTGGACGGGGGAGAGGGCAGCGGCGGCGGAGGCGACGTCCTCGCATTGGTCCCGCGTGCGTGCACTGGTCGATCCGGACAACCAGCTCCTCACGACGGTCCTCCGTCACTAGCTCACCACAACGGAGATCGAAGCGTGGCGGCTCCGCCACAAAACACGAAAGCCCTCCGGCTCGCCATCGAGCAGTCAGAGCACGAGGCGGCGGAGATGGCGACGATGCGTGAGGAGGCCGCCCTGCTGGCGGAGGAGCATGCACACGTGGTTTGTCGGATGGCCATCATCATATTCTCCTCTGGCGTCTATGAGGACGACGTCCTCCCACCGTCGACGCCTATACGGAGGGCTACAACCACACTAGCAACCACAAGGGTAAGGGACCGACACGGAAGTGGTGATGTCCCAGTGTCGTTCTCCGTCTCCATTTTAGTTTTTAGTTAATTTTGTTTATCTATGTTGCCGACGATGAACTAATTGTTTTGGTCCGATGAGCCGTGTTCAGATGCCCGTATGAAATTTAGTTTGAACTGTGTTCGTCTATTTCCGTATGATGATCAACCTAGTTTCTCATGTTGCATGGATAGCATGGTTTAGAAGGGTCGGACTTAAGGTGTCCGGTTGCAGATACTATAGGTGTTATGTTCATGTACCAGCGGGGGATTGATCTTTATCAACCTATCCATCATGTCGTATTGCATGCTATGATGATGCGGGAGTAGTCCATCCTCGGGTTGAGGTTTTGTACCAGTAGCAATGTGTTCTATCTCTCTCCCTTGATTATGAAAGTTTTCGATAATGATTGTGACCATGGGACTCTGTTAATGAAGCTGAATTATGTGATATATCCCTTCATATTATGTTTATGGTGAATTGGATCTTGCTCTTGCTATGAGTTTTTTTTTATGTTGAACTGAATCTTTTGGGAATCAGTGAGATAATGTCCGGAGATGCATGCAGTGGCATTGGCGTGACTCTATGGATAGTAGATTATAACGATTACGGATGCGCTAAAACTCAGTTGACTAAGTTTTACTGAAGTCTCAGTCGAGTCGTTATCGTCAGATTTGGTTTGTCTTTTGTACGGTACAAGTCGCTCGCTCAACCCGTAGTGCCGTTTCTACATGGGCCTTGTTCTTTGTTTTTCTTCACTCTGGGCCTTAGGTACGTGTTGGTCTTTGCTCTTTTTTTTCTTGTCTAGCACTGTTTTAAACCTGTTCAGCTTGTGTGCTTTTTTTCATTTCTGTTCCATATGGCGTGAGCTGTTTTTTTATTGCTAAAAAAGCTGATTTTTATTTTCACATTTTCTTGTTTCTTTTCTATTTACTTGTGTGTTCTAATTTTTTTGCCTTTTATATTTTAAACCCTTTTTTTTCTAACTGTGTGATTCTTGCTAGCTTTGTTTTTTTGGGATTTGCTAGTCTTAGTTGATTCGGTAGCCATAAGATCTTGACGCATATATAGATTCGTGCAGTGTATCATTTTTCCTGTTTCTTACAGTTGACGCACAGATGTGTCGTACGCAATGGATGGTAGTTCTTTTTTCTATGGACGAGTGACGAATACGACACACCTCTCTCGTGGCCTATGCTCTTTTGTCCTACTTTTTTATTGGGGCCCAGTGTAGCTGTAAGGGATGTACACGAGCCTTTTGCTCTTGTACGACCGGCCTGTTTTTAGTGAAACATCTGAAATTGGATTTTTTGTATTCCTTTTGTTTTTCTTGTCTTACGTTTCTATTGCCATTTTAATGTTTTCCCTGGTTTTTAGTTTCTACCTTTTGTTTTGTTTTTCCTCTCTTTTAAGGAAATATGGAATAATAATATATTTTGAATTTCAATTATTACGCATTACCATTTTCGTCTTTCTGTTGCATCATTTTATTCTTTCTATGTTTTATTTCTGTTTATGTTATAATTTTAATTGTTTTTGTTGACTAAAGCATTGTAACCAAGTTTTAAGTGTGGAAGAAGTATGAAAGTAGTGGATCATGCTATTCCTTCGCCTTTTCCCTCTCTTCCTTTGGACGTGGTTTTTCTTAGAGCTAGAATGTCAAACCGGGGTGGGGTGGGGGTGGGAATCTGATATCTACCCCCGCGCGAATGCAACCTGGTGGTGTTTTTTTTTGTTAAGGGAAGTTGCATGCCCGCCACTAGGTGTGGAACTGTGAGTGACCGCTTCTGGTGTTTTGTTGGGGAATTGGGAGTGGGGAGTTACATGTCTGCCACTAGGTGTGCAACTGCAAGTGCCATCACCAACTGCAACTACATGTGTTGCTATTTCATGTGTGTGTGCGGGGGAGTTGCATGTCTGCCACTAGGCGCAAACTGCAAGTGTTGCCCTCAAATGCAACTGCATGTCTTCAAGGTGACTTCAACTTAGTGGTGTTTTGTGGGTGAGGGGTAGTTGCATGTCTTCCAATAAGCATGCAACTACATGTGTCGCCTTCGACTGGAATAGAACTTTATTTTGTCTCTGGGCGGCGGGAGGCGGCAATTGCATGTGTACACTAGGCATGCAACTACACGTGTAGCGCCCAGACCGGAACTGTAGTTGCATGTGTACACTAGACATGCAACTGCAAGCATCGGCCCTGACTGTAAATGCATGTCTTCCAGCATGACTGCGACTGACCTTTGTTTTGTTAGAGGGCGACGGGAGAGGGAGGAGCACTTGCATGTGTACACTAGACATGCAACTGAGTATCGTGCCCCGACTGCAACTACATGTCTTCCATAACGACCATAACTAAACTTTGTTTCGTTGGAAGCAGGGGGAGAGGGGGAGTAGTTGCATGTGTACACTAGGCATGCAACTGCAAGTGTCGCCCCGACTACAACTGCATGTCCTCCATCATGACTGCAACTGAACTTTGTTTTGTTGGAGGGCGGTGGGGGAGGGGGAGCAGTTGCATGTGTACACTAGTCATGCAACTGCAAGTGTCGCCCTCGACTGCAACTGCATGTCTTCCATCACGACCGCAACTAAACTTTGTTTTGTCGAAGGACAGTGGGAGAGGGCAGAGTTAGTTGCATGTGTACACTTGGCATGCAACTGCAAGTGTCGTCCTGGGTGCAATTGCATGTCTTCCATCACAACCGCAACCGAACATTGTTTTGTCGGGAGGCGGCGGGAGAGGGCGGGGGTAGTTGCATGTGGGCACTAGACATGCAACTGCAAGTGTAGCTCCTTACTACAATTGCATGTCTTCCATCACACCCGCAACTAACCTTTGTATTGCCATATGGAGATAGGAGAGGGGTGGAGTTGCATGTATGACACTAGGCATGCAATTGCAAGTGTAGCCCTCGACTACAACTACATGCCCCCCTAAACAAAATGCAACTGGGCTTTGTTTTGTCTGATGGGGGCGAAAGAGGGGGCCGTTGCATGTTTGACACAAGGCATGCAACTGCAAGTGTAGCCTATTCACCTCAACTGCATGTCTCCTAGCGCGGATGCAACTGGACTTTATTTTGTCAAATGGAGGCGAGAGATGAGGTAGTTGCAAGTGTATGTTAGGCATGCAACTTCAATTGTCACGCCGAGCTATAATTGCATGTCTACCCACCCGACTGCAACCGATCTTTGTTTTGTCAGGGGCGGTGGGGGGAGGGGCAGTTGCATATCTGATACTAAGCGTTCCACTACAAGAGTCCCTCCTGACTGCAATTGCATGTCTACCCATCCGACTGCAAGTGACCTTTGTTTTATTGAAGGTCGGTGGGAGAGGGGGACAGATGCATGTCTGATACTAGGCATGCAACTACAATCATAGCCCTCGACTGCAACTACATGTCTTACCACTAGTATTAGAGATGCATTAATTAATTTGTATTTTTTGTGTGAGTCTCTTTTTGCGTGAGGAATTGCATGTCTGCCACTAGGCATACAACTACAAATGTCGTTCGAACTGCAACACTGTCATGTTTTATGGGGGGTGCGACAGTTGCATATCTGCCAGTAGGAGGGGGTTGACCATCGTATCATTGTTTTATTTATTTTTCTTTGTTTTTTCATGATTGACCTTGAATACATTAATATTTATGTAAATATGCGATGAACTTTTCCGTAAACACATGATAAATTTTTGATTTAAATACGTGATGAACATTTTTATATTATGTGGTGAAAATTAAAAAAATGCGCGATGAACATTTCATAATATACAATGAATAATTTTATGAATACACAATCAAATATTTTTGTGTATATATACGAGATGATACAAATATAGGATGGCCATTTATACGCACGAAAACACAAACAATTTATAATTTTACAGAATATATAGATTATTTCACATTTTTAAAATTAATTTTCATAGTTTCTTTTGGATCTATGAAAAATGGCTGAAACATAACGTGAGCTGGCGCAAAACATTGATGGCCTATGTAAGGCAACTATTTTGCTGTAAGAACACATGCACAACCTTTTTTGTGTGGCCTATTTTGCTGTTGTAAAAAAACAAAGCCCAAGTAAGGGAGAAAGCCCACCAAAAAGAGAAGACAAGCTACGAAACATACCCAACGAGAACGACCCAGCCCAAATAGACAATCAGTCACGCATCTAAAACGGAAAACCAAACGAGTACTACGTACGTGAGGAAAACCTGTCGTAGCTTTTGATTTTGTACGTGTTGACGTCAGCCGACTGAGACTTGACAAAGTCTCAATCGACTGATATCTAGACAAACCCTAACGATTAAGGTCAGGAGGTGATTGTTCATATAATTTCCAAGGTTGTCTAAGGTGATGTTGGGGTTGTCCTATGGATCAAGATTAGAAAGAAAAACTTAAAGGTGTGCCTAGCCATACTTACGCTATCTCATCCTACTTTGATCTGAAAAAAGAACTTTAGAGTAATTCTTTACCACACTTTTAGATGATGTATAATATAGTTTAACTATGTTAAATGTATCGAGTTTGCACTAGTGAAAATATAAACCTTACCCCTTATTTCCAAGCATTGAGATATGATTTTACTCACTCTTATCACTGTTTACCTTGCTAGCCATATTTATTTGAAAAATATAAAAAATATTGTTATCATCCAAACTATCGATCTACAACTTAAGTTATCAATCTCTCCGCCGAATTAGTGCACTTATACAATCAATAACTGTATTAGGTGTGTTAGGGACACAATAAACTCCTTGTATTTGATTGTAGGGTTCTTTGAGAGAGAACAATTTCAACCTATGCCTCCCGCGAACTAATAAATCTTAAGTCATCCACTTGACGGAAGTTGTTGTCGTCCTATAATCTCTGGGGATTGATAAACCTTTCGACGGAGTCTTCCGAGCAAGAAATTGGGATTATCCACAGGTTACATTCCATGACACTGCAAATAGAGAATTTCTTTTGTTAAAAGCCACTAAATAAAGAACATTAATACAATATAAAGCATAAAAACATGTCTAAAACCAATCCAATGTTTACTGCATTTGACATGCATTATTATACTTAGGATATTATCAGGCTTAGGGGTGACTATTTAAGATATTATCAGGCTTAGGGGTGACTATTTTCAAATAAATATCAGCTTACATCGGTCCTAGGTGATGAACTCATCTCCTTTTGAGAACAAATCGCTTCTCGTTATTTGGCATGCATTGTTATAACAAGCGAACAAAACTAGTTAAGATATTATTAGGCTTAGCGGTGACTTATTTTCAAATAAGTATCAGCTAACATCGGTCCTAGGTGATGAACTCATCTCCTTTCGAGAACAAACCACTTCTCGTTTCAATGGTTTCACTCCTTTCACCAATCCTACACATATAATAACATAGCATACATTCATGGTTACGGAGCAGAAACATGGGAAACTAGTATTAAGATGTGCTTAGCTCAATTGGTTTAGCTTGCTAATACTTTTGCGCAAAAGTATTAAAGCAATATAGAGCAAGCAGTGAAGAGCAATAAGGGCATCTCCAGCCGCGCCCCAGGAAGGCCTCCCCAGACGTTTTTTTTGCGCCGGCGCCGAAAAATCGGCCCAGTCGCGCCCCCATGAGCCCGATTTTCGCCGGCTTGGGCCGAAAACAGCGCCGGCAGACCCAGGCCGAACCCGGCGCGCTGGGGGGCGCCCGGGGGCGCCGGGGCGAACTGTTTTGGCGCGAAACAGCCGCGGGCCCGCCGCGTCAGCGACTCTACCCTCTTCTCGGCCCTTCGTCGTCCTCATCGCCTCGTTTCCCGCGGCGAATCAATGCCAAAACTGCCGCGCTGTCGCGCCGGTCAGCCTGCGCCATTGATGCCTCACGGGCGGCGCAGTGAAGACCGGATGACGCGCGTCCCTCGCCCTTCCTCGCCCGCCACGCGTATTCACGGCGGCTCGCGCACGGGCGGCGCCTCGGCCTATATAAGACGCGCCCCAAAGCACTCGGCGACTCGTACTCTCTCGCCGCCGTCGTTCCTCCCTCGCCTCTCTTCGCCGTCGTCGTTCCTCCCTCTCCTCTCTCTTACCGTTTCCAGCACCCATGGCCGAGCGCTTCCCAGGCGACGGCGCGGCGGCGCAACGGCTTCGGCTGCCGCCATCTTCACGAGAGCGAGGCTCGCCTCCTTTTCGAGGTCGAGTACCCGGTCCCGCCGGACATGCGGGTACCCGGGGCGTGGAGGATCAGCGTCGGCGGCGTGCCGGTGCCCCCGATACCCACCGGCGCGACGCGGCGTGCGGAGATCGCACGCATCCGCTCGTCCCTGCCGCGTGCGGCGAGGGAGGGGCCACGGTACGTCCCCGACAGCCCGCTCTAGGAGCCCTACTTCCGCCGCCGTCACGCCGAGCAGCTCGAGGCCACCAACGGCGTTGAGCCCTCCGGCAGGCTCAACGCCGTCGGCCGGCGTCGGTGGTGGGGCGTGCCCGGGCGCACGTTGGAGGCCGTCCTCGAGTACATCGAGGGCGGCAACACGCCGCGCCTCGAGTACCCCGCTCCCCCGTCCTTCACACGCTGTCGGGGAAGCTCCTGGACCCCGAGGCGCATGGAGACCGGGGGGGGGGGTCCTCCTCCTCGTCCGGCGGCTCCCCCTGCCTCCACCTCCGCCCCGTC
>NC_041388.1:593706954-593723414 GCF_002162155.2 Triticum dicoccoides | reverse complement strand
TCCGCCCCGTCAAGCCGGAGCCTCAGGGCGCGCCTGTCAGCGCGCGCACCCGCCGCTCCGGCGTCCGCATCGGCGACAACGCCTCCCCCACCGGCCGCTTCGTCCTTGTCGAGCCCAAGCCGTAGCCCAAGCCGGAGCCCGGCCTCCCCGTGGAGTACGAGGAGATAGCCTGGCGTGGCTTCTCCGACGAGGACGCCCTGCGGTGGGCGCGGGACGACTACCTCCGCGACGAGATGGTCCGGCAGCGCCGGGCCCTGGAGGAGATCGCCGCCCGCAAGCGTGGGCGCGAGGACGAGCACGGCGTTGTGGTCCTCAGCGACGACGACGACGACGCCCCCGGACCGTCCAACCCGCCGCGCCAACCGGGGGAGGGATGCAGCAGGGACGGCGGAGGCGTCGGCGGGGGCGACGACGACGACGGCGGTGACTACATGCGGTTCTACCGCCTCCTCGGATGTAGAACCGCGTGGGCGGGCGGCGAGGCGGGCGGCGAGGGAGACGGCGGGGTAGCCCGCGGTAGTTTTTTTCCTTTTTTTTTGTAAAGTATGTTTAAATTTGAACGAACTCGCCGATGTTTGCGTTAAATTTGAGTCGTGTTTGTGCCGTATTTGACTTTTTTAAATCCCGTGGGAGGCCGCGACTGGGGGGGCATCACGCCCCCAGTGCGCGGTTTAGTGCCGGTGCGCCCCCAGAGGGCGATTTTTTGCCCCTCCTGAGGGGCCAACGGCTGGAGATGCCCTAAGTGGGCAACTGCAGCTTACTGAAAGCTTGGGATACCCTATGCCCGTCCGAGGAATAATACTCGGTAGGCACGGCAACAAGAGCACGCCCACATGTGTACCCCTGACCTGGGGCCTTAAGAGTGATTTTTTTCGGAAGCACAACCGTCCTATTGGTAGTCCCAGCAAGACCTACAGCAATCTGAAAGGAGGAAGCAGCATTTCTTGGATCCTGGTTAAATGTCTTTAGAACTCCTGCCTTGCAACAATTGGCAACTTGCTTGTTGAATGGGTTGCCTGGAGGAAGATCGACAATAGTCGGATCTCTCTTGCAGCAATGGGGGCGGCTGCGCTTGAATTTTGAGCAATCGCCCCGCTTAGTTGCCCGAGCCCCCACAATCGACCAGATGACCTCTTTCTTTCGCCACGACCACCCTAGCCGCCACCCAGGTGCAGATATGGTTCGGAACTGCTGGTAGTTGGTAATTGTGACTGTTGCCTAGTACACATGACGAGTTTGAAAAAAGGATCATGATACAGCTACAGGGTGACTAGGTGTCCATAATCTGCCGATAACTGTACTTGTTGGCTAGGTTGAGATGAAAGATAGAGCTGCTGATGCGAAGAGGTGCTACTTACCACATAACCATCAGGAGTCCACGTAATAATATCCCATTTTATGGTGATGTTGCCATTTGGATCCAGCGAACCATAAGCCTCTGCGTGAACAAACAAACAAACAAACAAAGGGTGCACATATGAGATGCATATATGGAAACAAACTAAATATAGAAGGTGAGACACACCAGATGCACTCTATGATATCCTAATTCCAGTTTGCAGGATCTATACGCTTAAGTACACCGCTGAACAGCGGCGGAGCTAGGAAGAAAAAACTGGGCGGACCATCCTAGAGGGCAACACAAAAATAATATTTCTGAACTACACTAATTTAGCATGCATTAGCTGATTATGTGCAGTGCTGGTTGCTAGCTAGAGTAATAATATTTGATGTTTAGCAGATAATACAATCCCCTAGATGCATGTGGGATTGACCTGGTTCAGGGCTATCTAGCTAGCTACTAGCCTAGCTGACAGAGTAGCGCTGGAGCGAAGGAAATGCAGTGTAGCATGCGAGGACCCGAGCGACCCAGCGTTTTATGCTAGTGACGATGCAGTGTTGGACTGCACATTTTCTTTCTTTTCTTTAGACAATGTTGGACTGCACATGTGTAGTAGTAACGTCGCCGCCGCCAGAGGCCTCCTCCACCCCGCTCCTCCTCCCTCGCCGCCGTCACAGGGTGCGGCCAGGCAAAGCCTGGCCGGCGGCGGCGGCGGCGGGGCGTTCTCGTCTCCTCACGTGGTGGCCCCGATGCGGGACGGGGCGGCCACGGCGGGATGCGGCGCTGGCGGTGGGCGGAGCGGCGCGGCGGCTCTCCGGCGCAGTCTCGGCGGCGGCAGAGCGTGGGCCATGTGCCGGGCGACGCGGTGGTGGGGAAGCATGGCTGTGGGGGCGGCTCGCCCTCGTCTTCGATCTGGATCGGGCGGGGGAGGTGCCTGGCGGGCGGTGCGGGCTAGAGCTGGCGCGGACGCCGGGGGACGGCCCCGGTGCGGTGGTGCGGAGCGGCGCGCTCAGCCATGGCGGCCTGCTGTGGAGGCGGGCAACAGTGGCGTGGCGGCGCAAGATGTGGGCGCGTGCGATGGTGTGCACGGCGGATCTGGCCTGGCGGAGCTTGTGGGCTATGCTGCTCCTTCGGCGGCGGCTTCGAGTGGTGCCATGGGCCGGCTTCGTCAGAGGGGATTGGAGGATGCCGGGGTGGCGGCCCCGGGCCTGATGCCGCCGGGTCTTGCCAGCGGTCTGGTCGTCGTGCGTGGATCTTGTTCCTACTTCGAGGATCCACGCCGAGTGGTGGTGGTTCTGCCGACGAAGCGGGAGGTGCTGCGGCTGGCAGGTCACTGAGAACCGGTGGACGTTGACCATGGAGATTGTGTGCTGTGCAGTGCTTCGAATCTGCTCGGATTGAAAGGTGTGATGGAGCTCCGGGCGAAAGTCCAGCCCCGACCTTGGGTCGGTGCCGGCAACGGCGGCGCCATGGCGTCGTTCCCCTTCTTGAAGGCGTTGCCGTGGAGCTCCATTGCACGACTCTCTAGGAGAAATCTCTAGCTTCGGATGGTCGAAGCGGGCGATGACGGCGGCTACGTCGTTTCCTTCTTTGAGGCATCGCCTTGGAGAGTCAACATACTGCAGTTTGCATGGATCTCTTCGTCGTCGGGGACAGTGGACGTCGGGGCGGCGGCTCCGGGTGGTTTCTGATTGTGCGTCGAGATGGCGATCTCGGGATCAATGTGAGTTGCAGCTCTATGAGGTGGGGCTCTATCTCGACATTGGTTGGGTGGCATCCTTATCCCGCTTGGGCGGTAGGGGTGTCGGCTCGGTCGATGCGCCCTAGAGTGGGCGATCTGACTTTATGTCGGGGCGGCGGCCCCGGATGCGGTGCGACGTTCGTGGTCTGCGAGCGGTTTCCCTGAGCAGCGTGGGTTGCGGGCAGCTGGGTTGTGCGGCGTTGCTGCTCGAGGGGAGCGGTGGTATGTCGGGGCGGCGGCCCCGGATGCGGTGCGACGTTCGTGGTCTGCGAGCTGTTGCCCTGAGCAGCGTGGGCTGCGGGCAGCTGGGTTGTGCGGCGTTGCTGCTCGAGGGGAGCGGTGGTATGTCGGGGCGGCGGCCCCGAGAGAATCACTGTGGCGACCAGACTTCTGTGGCAACGATGATGGTGGAAGCGATGTCGGCGACGTGGCAATGGTTGCGATAGTCGGCTCTTCTCCGGCGTGTCCACGGTATTGCCTCGGTTTGCTTGCTGCTGTGGAGTCGAAGCTGCGGCGGCAGGGCCCTGTGGTGTACGATGACTGATTGCAGGTGGCCCTTTCGGCAATCTTCCGTGGCGCCAGCCGTGCCTGGTTCTGTTCTTCTGATTTCTCCATCAGAGTCGGAGCCGCGTTGTCTGGCTGTAGGTCGACATGTTGTCGATTAGGGTGGGATTTGTCCTGTGTGTTTCAGTCTTTGGAAGTGGGCTTGGCCTTTGTTTCGGTTTTTGCCCGGTTTTCCGTAATTAACTGGGCAATTCTCTTCTGCTTAATTAATAGATGAAGCAATCTTTACCTCCGTTTCGAAAAAAAAGATTTTCCTTGAGGGCAGGGCGGGCCACGGCCTGCTTTTCCCCTCACGTAGCTCCGCCAGTGCCGCTGAATACTTTCTAGCAGCAAAATAATTGGTCGATGTGTTTTTAGTAACTGTAAGAGCATCTACAACCGGACCTTTTATATCTATCTCAAATGATCGGGCATGCCGTCTGGTCACTGACCAGTCACAAAAATGCGATTCAACCAAACCCCTCATATGCGTCTCAAACGCTTGGACTAGCCGGCATCCCTCATATCCATTTCAAATATGAGGACTCGCGGACACGCCTGTGCACGACCGGTCAGCCTGCCACGTATGACGTGACCTCATCCCCGACCATCTTTTCTCTTTCATTATTCATTTTTTCGTTCTTTTTTTCTTCTCCATCAATGACGTGCAAGTGACCGGACATATGAGAAAAAATATAAAAAATGTGGCTGCACGGACGGAAAAGGGCTCAAAACAAACACGCCCAGTTATTGACCGGACGCGTCCGCGGACGTTTGAGGGGTCGAATTAAAGGTATTTGGCTGAAGATGCTCTAATTTTTACTAATTCGCTTCCCTCCTTGACAGATCTATCACCGCAGAGTTCAACACGAGCAAGTATAGAATTTACTAATTCGTTTCCCTCCTTGACAGATCTATCACCGCAGAGCTCGTCACGAGCAAAGTTTAGAACAAGAATCAGCAGGCAGTGGCAGCGGGGAAGCTTGACAGGTCGCTCGTCTCACTCTCACAGATATGGATAGCTTCCTAATTTGGCTTCAGGATTCGGACACTCGAAATGAACGGACAGAACTAACCCAGTGCGATCGAAGCCACCGACATTAGCGGAAAGGGAGTAGCATTGACCCGCGCGCAAACAGAACCCGGGCGACCGCCTCATCTCAGCGATGCTCGGCGGCGATCGGGATCCGTATACCGATTCGCCGGCTCCAGGCACGACGATGGGGCACAAGAGAGGGAGAGAAGGACCGGTGTGGGTGGGAATGGGAGGAGCCGAACCTGTGGTGGCCGGTGCCGAGAAGAACAGCATGACCGCGAGCAGCACGGTGCAGCAGGCCGCGGCTCTGGAGCTCCCGGTGACGCCCGCAACCGCCGCCATTTCCTCACCCGCTGCTCTACCGACACTCTCCCTTCTTTTTTGGCGACTATGCAAAAGATTTGCGTATCTTTGCTTATGCTTTGTTCGGTTGCGTGTGAATCCGAGTGGATTGAAGGGGTTTGAGGGGATTTAGACTTCTTACAGGTCAAAATACGAATCAATTCTTGTCAATCCCCTCCAATCCTCTTGGGGAAAGGATTAACCAAACAAGCCTTTATAGGGGCAGAATGAGTAATGAGTTGAATATCACAGTAGTCAAAGCTTCATGTCAACGGGGCTTTTGGGGCCAAGCGAGGAGGTAGGAGTCTTCTTTGACAATGGAGCTGGGCCGATGTGTGGGGCTGCTGGTGATTAGGCCACGGCGTGCCCTTGTCGTCAGACGTGTTGATTCAGTGCAGGCATTCTCCTTCTTACCTGCGCTGAGGACCCTTTCGGTCTCCAAGCTATGCTTCTCCCTGTCGATCCTTTTCTAGCTCTAGATTGTTACAAACTGAGAACGAGTCACTTTTTACAGCTCGACTTTAAGTTTCACTCAGTTTATGCTCGCTTGAATTTTAAATTTTTAATATAAGTTGAGCCGAGTCTAATCCAACTCATTCGAACTGGACTCGTTTACAGACCTACTTCCCGTTGAAGACCCAGTTGTTGCGAAGCTTCCAAATTTTGTAGGCCATGATGATGAGTACGAAGGCAATGCTGCGACCCAGGTGGGTAAACCGCCGTTTGGGAGGGTAGCTATCGAACAATACCATGCCAGAACCTGAAGCATCAAGCGGATACAATCACAATGAGTGAAAACCCGGCCTCTGTATAAGGTAGGATGCCCACAATCAATACTAACAAATAAGAACTCACGCCGATAAAAAGCAAAGTCATAAAAGACCGGAGCTATGCCTTGACAGAGAAAAAAAAGAAAAAACATGAAGCGATCAAACAATGATAGACGATATGCAACAATATCCGTGTGTTTTGGTTTGTGCAAACGGGCGAGGCTCTGTTCCAAGAGAGTCAACTTATTTTCGTTTGATCCGGCACTTGTGGTCGAAAGAACTTAGGTCTATTTGCAAAAAAAAAAAAGAACTTAGGTCTTGAATTGATGTTGTCCTCCATATTATATCAAACCAATCTTCGTTAACTTCATATATGTGCTGAATTATTCATCGGTGCAAATTATACACACTATTACACATGCCACTTTATTCATCGTTCGCCACCTGCGTACACTTATTTATTTATACAACTGCATGGAGGTGATCCATTTTAAACACACGCAATATATCACTTCGGTAGAGTGGCGCGAACGCATACACAGCGTGCTCACTTGCCATGGCCGCTGCCAGCGTAGGAGCCAGCCCTGGACCCCGCGTACGAGCCGGCCCCGGACCCCCCATGCGGGCCAGCACCAGACCCTGCGTACGAGCCAGCCTCGGAGCCGGCGTACGAGCCGGCGCCGGAGCCTCCGTTCCCGGCGTTGGAGCCCGCGTAGGAGCCAGCCCGTGAGCCGGCGTACGACCCTGCGTCGCCTGGCCCTGCGTTCGAGCCCGCGCCCGACTCGGCGTACGAGCCTGCACTTGACCCTGCTGAGCCAGAGCCAGAGCCCGACCTTGAGCCTGAGCCGGACCAAGACCCGGACCCGGAACCTGAGCCTGACCCGGACCCGGACCCAGACCCAGACCCAGAGTAAGACCCGGACCCTGACCCGGAGCCAGAGCCAGAGCCGCCACCGCCAATGCCGACACCGATTCCTGAGCCGATCCCCACGCCGCCACCGGTGCCGACTCCTAGACCGCCGCCCGTGCCGACCCCGAGGCCGCCGCCGCCGCCGAGGCCGAGGCCCAGCCCCAGGTCCTTCCGGGCAGCGCGACCCTCAGTCGCGAGGACAAATGCTGCCAGGACGGCAGCGCCAAACACAATGGCCTTCACGTGACAAGCCATGGCGTGAGGCCGGCCGGTGCAACTCCTGATTGGCTTCTCCTCGCCTATCAACCTTTGCTGCAGCTCTGGAACTAGAAGTATGATGATCGATGCAAAGATGATGGGACGCCGCGGCGGAATTTATAGGATGCATTGATGCGACACGATAACACGGCGGGTTAGTGGGGTTTGGATCGGTGGCGACGGCCTGTGGCAGCGGCCGGCTACGTGCGCGCTCTGGCTGGCTAGTGGAGCAATCCGTCCGCGCAGATTGGGGGTGGGCTTCCGCACGCCGCTCGACACGCACGTCCGGACTCCGCGTGCCGCTGGAAGTGAACGGCGGGCTCTGCTGCGAGTGCGCGGGGATCATCGTGCCTCACGGAACGCACGAAGCGGCCGGACGTGTTATGTGGACGCCCACCGTGGGTGTTCGTACGTTCTGATTGTAGCAGTATGTGCGAAGGATCATCGGTTGATGATGAGCGTTGATTGGATGGTTCGAGAAAGGCAGTATTATAGCTTGTCTTATCTCTGACTTATCTTGCTGACCTGATCGGCTGTGCGCGTCATCGATTGATTAGCTAGTAAGTCAATTTTTCAGACCACGATTAGGGGGTAGATAAGTAGTGCTCCGTATGAAGGACTGCTTGCGGTGATTTGGACTTTGTACCAAGCTAGTGTTCGCCTGCTCGGCCAGTTTCTCTTTTCAGGTTGTCCAATGTGTTTTGAATTGGATAAGCACTTCAGCACTAGTTCTTGGACTGGACGTCCTAATCGTTTGCCTTCCTAAATACTCCCTCCGTTCGGAATTACTTATTGTAGAAATAGATATATTTAATTCTAGATACATCCACATTCGAAACAAGTAATTCCGAACAGAGGGAGTACGTGGGACTTATCAGGGTCCTTTGACTTTTGACGCGCCGGGTGTCGGTCTAAATTCGGCCGGCCGCCTAGTAGCCGACCCAATCATGTGAGACCGTCTGATTGCTGCGCCCATGCTTATTTTCTACGGGGAAATATCGGCAAAAAATTTACATACTTATTGGACAAGGAGCATCTATCACTATATCCTGAATTTGAAGATAATGAAATTGTCATGAATGAGAATGAACCGTCATCAGCTCAAGCACAAGAGAAAAGAGCTAAAGCTAAGGCTGAGAAAGTTGCCAAGATGCCTAGTTTAGAAGAAGTATCTCAAGTTTTCCTGAAGAACAAGCAAGATCGGCTTGCATACCTGATCCAATCTACTTTAAGGATTGAGAAGGGCTTGGCCACCCTGACTCAGAATCAGGAGAGCTTGGAGAGGATTGTTGAGACAAATTTTTATGATCTTGACCTCAAGGTAACTGAGATACAGACTGCAGTTGAGCAGCTTTAGGAGGAAGCGGAAGAGAGGAGAGGGAAGGGCACTACTGATGCTTTTCAACGAGTACCAAGGAGTCAGAGGTCTGCTGCAGTGCCTGTAGCTGATTCTAGAACTACATCATCTGCACCAGCAGCTACAGCTTCAGTGCCACCTCCAGCAGCCACTCCACCAGCTCCAACTACATCGACAGATGCCTTCATCCTTGGAGTTTTCTCTACACCACCTCCCGAAGACCAAGCCTGAGAGACGCATAGCACTATGCATTTTCAAACTTTTTGGTAACTTGTTGCCAAAGCGGGATAAATATGTATAGATCATAGGCTTCGAGAGAGGGTGTTTTACCCTTTGTCTCTCTTGTTTTTTGTTGAACCTTTTTTATGCGCTTGGTTGATACACTATGTCTTTGCCTGTGTGAGATACTTGTTTGATCATGTGATTGATCATATGCTACCTTAATGCTTGCTTGGATGATATTATCTCTTATATTTCATATATGATCATTCACTTTGCTTGGTGATGAGTGCATGCTTTTAATTTCCATCATTTTGAGCGCTCCACCAAGATGTATGTGACATGGAAGAGTGACCCATGATCCTAATCGATTGTGCATTTGCATTCAAAAGCAAATTTTAAATAATGCACAAATTTAGGGGGAGCTCTTGCTTATCACATACTTCTCAAAACGACGATGTATTTCAATCTTATAATCATTTATCGAAGCTTTGATCTATATGTTGTCATCAATTATCAAAAAGGGGGAGATTGAAAGTGCAGCTATCCCTGGGTGGTTTTGGTAATTCCTAACAGCATATAGCTCATTGAGCTAATACCATTTCAAGGTAAATATTTCAGGAAAGCTCAATGATTGACATGGCATGGATTAGAAATGTGGACCCCTCAAAATGCTAAGGACAAAAGATTGGCTCAAGCTCCAAAGCTCAAGACTCTACATTTTACCTTTTAGTGACCCAAGATCATATTGAGTCCATAGGAAAAGCCAATACTATTAAAAAAGGATGAGGTGTTGCTTAATGGGTTACTTGCTCAAAATGCTTAGTGATATGCTCCAAAACCCTCAACCACTTTCTCATATCCACATATGTCCCAAATCAAAAGTCAAACTCGGCCCCACCGAAACTTTCTATCCGGCGCCACCGAGTTCAGTTGACATAGCCACTGCCACAAAACCCTAGTCTTTTCAGTCTCACCGATAGGGATCTCGGTCTCACCGAGATGGGATTGCAAACTTTCTATTTCCCTTCGTAACATTTCGGTCCAACCGAAATGAGCGATCGGTCCCACAGAGTTAGCAATGCAAACTCTCTGTTTCCCCTTCGTAATGTTTCGGTCTCACCGAGATGAGCGAATCCGTCCCACCGAGTTTGCCTGACCAACTCTTTGGTTAGCTTATTACAAAAGTCGGTCTCACCGAGTTTGTGTAATCGGTCTCATCGAGATTACGTTATGCCCTAACCCTAATGAAATCGGTCTCACCGAGTTGACATGTCGTTCCCACTGAAAATCCTAACGTTCACATTTTGAACTATATCGGTCCAACCGAGTTTTATTATTCGGTCCCACCGAGTTTGGTGATTTGTGTGTAATGGTTAGATTTTGTGTGGAGGCTATATATACCCCTCCACCCATTCTTCATTCATGAGGAGAGCCATCAGAACACGCCTACACTTTCATCATACATTTTCTGAGGGAGAACTACCTACTCATGTGTTGAGGTCAAGATATTTCATTCCAACCATATGAATCTTGATCTCTAGCCTTCTCTAAGTTGCTTTCCACTCAAACCATCTTTCCACCAAATCCAAATCTGTGTGAGAGAGTTGAGTGTTGGGGAGACTATCATTCGAAGCACAAGAGCAAGGAGTTCATCATCAACACACCATCTATTACCTTTTGGAGAGTGGTGTCTCCTAGAATGGTTAGGTGTCACTTGGGAGCCTCCGTCAAGGTTGTGGAGTTGAACCAAGAAGTTTGTACGGGCAAGGACATCGCCTACTTCGTAAAGATCTACCCTAGTGAGGCAAGTCCTTCGTGGGTGATGGCCATGGTGGGATAGACAAGGTTGCTTCTTCGTGGACCCTTCGTGGGTGGAGCCCTCCGTGGACTCGCGCAACCGATACCCTTCGTGGGTTGAAGTCTCCATCAACGTGAATGTATGATAGCATAACCTATCAGAACCACGCGAAAAATCTCCGTGTCTACATTGCATTTGCTCCCTCCAAACTCCTCCCTTTACCTTCATGTGCAATGTTTTACATTTTGCTGCTATATTCTTAGACTTGCATGTGTAGGTTGATTGCTTGACTAGTGCTAAGTTGCTAAAATCTGCCAAGACTTAAAATTGGGAAAATGCTAGATTTTTATTTGTTCAAGTAGTCTAATCACCCCCCTCTAGACATACTTTCGATCCTACAAGTGGTATCAGAGCTTTGGTCTCCATTTGCCTTGATTTCCATAGGTTTTGGTGATCATAGCCTTGGTTTCACAACCTAGGAGAGTATGGCGTCTAGCGTGGAAAATTACCACCGTAGAGGTCCTTACTTTGATGGTACTAATTTTGCTAGTTGGAAGCATAAGATGAAAATGCATATTCTTGGACATAACTCCGCCATTTGGGCTATTGTGTGTATTGGCTTGCAAGGTGAATTGTTTGATGGGAGAGAACCGAACCGTGAAGCTACCACGGAAGAGTTGAAGATGCTGCAATACAATGCTCAAGCTTGTGATATTCTGTTCAACGGATTGTGCCCCGAAGAAATCAACAAAATCAGCTGTCTTGAGAATGCAAAGGAAATTTGGGATACTTTGATTGATATGCATGAAGGTACCGACTCCATCAAGGAATCCAAATTGGATGTGCTTCAAAGTCAACTTGACAAGTTCAAAATGAAGGATGGTGAAGGTGTCGCTGAAATGTACTCTAGGCTTGCTCTCATACAAATGAGATTGCTAGCTTAGGAAGTGAAGAGATGACCGATAGATTCATCATCAAGAAGATCCTAAGAGCCTTGGATGGAAAATATGATACCGTGTGCACATTGATCCAAATGATGCCCAATTACAAAGATATCAAGCCAACGGAAGTCATTGGAAGAATTGTTGCTCATGAGATGTCACTTAAGGATAAGGAAGAGCTTCACAACAAGTCAAGTGGTGCTTACAAAGACTCATGTGATGCTCCCACATCATCAAGTGAGAAACAAGCGCTCAATTAAGAATTGAGCCTAATGGTGAAGAAGTTCAACAAGTTCTACAAGAGTAGAAGTAAGGAGAGAAGTTCCAAGTCAAGGTCCTACAATGAAAAAAGATGTTCAAGTCGTGAACGTAATTGCTACAATTGTCGAAGACCCGGACACTGCTTCAATGAGTTTACGACTCCCTACAAAAGAAGAGAAGATTCTCCTAAAAGAAGAAGTAGAATAGAAGAATCACCACCAAGAGAGAGGAGTAGAGATGACCGTTATGAATGAAGAACATCATGGGGAAGCAAGGATTCGGAAAGGAAGGACAAATCATCAAGGAGCTACACAAAACGAAGACATCAAGCTCATGTTGGTGAATGGGTATCCGGCTCCGACTCCGACAATCACTCCGAGAGAAGTTATCACTCCGACTCCGAATATACTCAAGATGAAGGTGTTGCCGGTCTAGCACTTGTGTCAACCAACTCCTACAACATATTTGAGTCACCAAATGAAGGAATTGGAAGATGCTTCATGGCTAAAGGCCCAAAGGTATCACACCCCGAGTATGTTGATCTCAATAGTGATGAAGATGATTTGCTAGGTGATGATGATTTACTTGTTGACAATTCTAGTGATGAGAACTATGATGAACTTGCTATTAATCATGCTAATCAAGATAAAATGAATGACGATGATAAGAAGGAGATTGAGTGTCTAACTAAAGAACTAAACACTCTTAAGTTAGCTCATGAAACTACCTTGGAAAATCATCGAGAGCTTTTAAAGACTCATGAAAAGTCACGCTTTGAAAAGCTTAACCTTGAGCAAGAGCATGGGTTCTTAAAAGCGATCAATGATGATCTTCGCAAGAAAAGTTCTTCTTACATTGCCAAGAGTTTACTCTTGTATACCTACTTTCCACAAGTTAAATCTAGCAACAAGAGTAAGAAAGATTCTTCTTCTAGTAGTAACAATAATCATGCTAAATCCAACATTGTTGCTTCTAGTAGTTTCCTTGATTCCACTAATGATTCACTTAGCCAAGTGAAACTTGAGCAAGAAAATAGCTTATTGAAGGGAATTATAGACAAAGGTGTTTACAAGAGCCTTGCCGAAAGTAAGCAATTTGAGGAAATTGTACGCAAGCAAGGAAGACACCGGAAGAATCAAGGGATTGGTTTTGAACGAAGGTTCAGTGCCAATGGAATTGAGTGGGAAGAAGATTAATACCCCAATACGAAGTTTGTTCCTCAACAAGAGAAGTATGATCCTACTTCTTTCCAAGGAACACAAGCTCAAGATGATCTTCCACCACAAGACCACAAGCAAAAAGGCAAGGACAAGCTTCAAGAGGAGATTGATGCATTTGAATAAGCTCCCAAGGCCTTGGTCAAGTGGGTTCCCAAGACTACATCAAGTTCCACTTCATCAAGCACGACTACAACTCCAAGGATTCCCATCAAGATGGTATGGATCCCGAAGAAAAAGAACTAGATAGTTCTTAAGGGTGACTCCGCCAACATACTTCACTCATATCTTTTGGAAAGATCATGTGCAAACAACTTCCATATCTTGAACTAGTTCAAGGAGTCACAAACCCTCTTGTTAGTAAGACAAGGGACAAGGTAACCTAATGCTTTCATGGACATCATATTATGTGAACATCACTCTATGTCTATAGATATCCTTGTTTGTTCCTTGTGGGACTAACCCGTGTAGGTATTGAAAGTGCAACTCATTCCAATGGATTGCTCCAAATGATCTACATCAACATTGAGCATCTACATCATCAATACCTACATGAAGTCATCATCGACAAAACCCAAGGTTAGTTCATCCCTCTTAGGGGGGATATCACATCTAGGGAGAGCTTTACTCTAATCAATTGAGTTAAAGCAACTCTAATGGTGTGAACATAACAATGCTTTATGTAAAAGTGGCAACCCCACTTGTGCTTAAACGATGAGTATGACCTACGATCAAATGTTCTCATTTGACTCCTCAGTCAATATACTCATATATAGATGACCTAGTCATCGCCAATTGCTTGATAGATGCTAGAGTGTTTGTGCATCCTTTGCCACATATTTCATTTGCCATTTTATTGTGTGGGCATGTTGGTTGCATATTTTACTCATTTAAGGACATCCACTTGTTGTTTTGATTATTTGGCGTTTTTCTCTTTTGCCAAGCGGATGGACAAGAATGCCTAAGAACCCCCTCTAGCTATCTATGCTTTTCTCGTCTCAAACTCTATTCATGCTACATCACAAAGTTTGATCAAGTCAGATTCGAACCACTCTGTGTGAGGAGCACTCGGAGTCCCCGATTTGTCATAGACTTAAACTTCCAAAACCTCTTTGTGCATTTCGGTATGACCGAGTCATCCACTTTGGTCACACCGAGTTCACTAAGTTGATCTAGGTTTTCCATCTCGGTGCAACCGATTTGAACTTTTCGGTTACACTGAGTTGCAGTAACTGCTCGTGATTCTGCATCTCGGTGCCACCGAGTTGTTCCACTCGGTCACACCGACAGTGTCGGGATATATATACCCACGGGTGAGATTTTGGAAATTTCTTCAAAATCCTCAGCCCGCGCGTGTGTCTTGCTCTGCCTCCTCAGGTCTCCGGATCGTCTCCTCGCCGCCAGCGACCTCCCGCCGCTGGTTTCCATCGCCATCAATGGAAATCTGCTCCGCCCTTGCCGCCGTAGCGAACCTCCGCTGAACTAGGGTATGGGTTCGACTCTATGTCATAATTCCTTAACTCTGATTCATAGCACATTGCTTTGCCATGATCATGACCACGTATGCAAATAATCCATCCACTGAAAACTTCCTTTAGGTTAGATTGGATTTGAAAATTAGGGTTAGGTCTCCGTCGAACTCATCTCGGACCGACCGAGTTGTAGAAATCGGTCTCACCGATTTGGCTTAGGCCATAGCACATGCATTTTCGGTCCGACCAAAAATTGCAAATCGGTGTGACCGAGTTCGATTCTTTGTGAAACCCTAGCAGTCTCGGTGCCACCGAACTTTGACTCGGTCTGACCGAGTTCACTAGTTTAGGTTCCAAAAGCTGCTTCGGTATCACCGAGTTTATCAAATCGGTAGCTCCGAAATGCTTTCTGTGGAGAACTAAAACTAAGTTTTTGACTCATCTGTTTTGCAAAAACTCTACACTTTGTGATGCTCATACACTCTACCTCATCTACACCTATTCATAGGGTTTGATGTCAGTGATTGCCAAGATGTCTGACCAGAGTGACAGTCAGAACAGATCTGGAGAACATGTGCAATTGAGTGAGGGTTCAGATCCCTCAAGCAGCTATGATGAGGGCAATAGAAGCACACCTAGTAACTTGCCCAAGGCAGCCACTAGAGCAAGGAAGAAGAGAACCTCAGACTCTGAGGATGAAGACTATGTGGCTATTGAAGATGAGGCCACCTCAAAGAAGAAAGTGTTGAAGAAGGAATATGGCACAACTGCTACAACAAAGCCAGGGATGCACAAGAAGGCACCTGCCAAGAGAGTGCCAACATCCAAGCCTAGGAAAGCAGCCTTGGAAGAAACAATGGAATTCACTCTTGAACCTAAAGCGGCTGGAGAATGCAAGAAGAGAAAAGAGAGGGTCAAGAAGACCACTGCCAGAGTCCTAGGGAGATCATCCATGTTTAAGGATCCCGTAGAAGAAGAGGAAGAGGAAGAGAATGCTCCAGCACCCAAAGCTCAGAAGCTTATGGGAGATGCTATCAAGTCAGGGGCTGCAACATCAAAGCCCAAGTCTGGTCCCAAAGCTCAAGCTCAGAAGTCAAAGCCCAAGAGAAACACTAGAAGTATTCCTGCAGAAGAGAAGAGCAAGGCCCAGTGCCTCAAGCTGAAGGAGAGGATGACGAGTCTCTTGTTTTGAGGAAATTGAAACCCAAGATCCGAGACCACAATGATGCTCATCCAGTGGCTGAAGACATGCACATCAAAAAAGATGCTGGACTGAGATTGTGGAGACAGTGTGATCCCTATGCTGTGAGGAGAAATACTGCAGTTGATTACAGATTTCATACCAAAGAACAGCAAGACTTCTACGAGACAATTTTGCTTGACAAGAAGCCCATTATTTGTGACATGAGATGGGTTGATTGGGAATACATCAAGGAGAATGAAGATCACTTCCCAGGAGTACATGTGTAACACCCCGGATATGACTTTCCAATATGTACTCCAACTCTTGCCGTTTCCGGCGTTAAGTTATTTTATTTTCTCGGGTTCGGGTCTTTGTCTCCATGTGTTGTTATCTTTGTCATGCATCTCATATCATATCGTCATGTGCATTGCATTTGCATACGTGTTCATCTCATGCATTCGAGCATTTTCCCCGTTGTCCGTTTTGCATTCCGGCGCTTCGTTCTCCTCCGGTGGTCATTTCCACCTTTCTTTCGTGTGTGGGGATTAAACATTTCCGGATTGGACCGAGACTTTCCAAGTGGCCTTGGTTTACTACCGGTAGACCGCCTGTCAAGTTTCATACCATTTGGACTTTGTTTGATGCTCCAACGGTTAACCGAGGGACCGAAAAGGCCTCGTGTGTGTTGCAGCCCAACACCCCTCCATTTTGGCCCAAAACCCACCAAAACCCTCTCCATCATCTAGAGCGTTCGATCACGATTGTGTGGCCGAAAACCGCACCTCATTTGGACTCTCCTAGCTCCCTCTATGCCTATAAATAGAGCCCTCCTCGAAAATCCGGATCTCCCCCGTCCAAACCCTAGTCTTCGTCTTCCTCCGCGCGCCGGACAATGTCCGCCGGCGCCGGACGTGTCCGAATCTGCCCACCGCCGCCATGTGGCACCACCTAATTCGCCGCCACCACCACGCCCACGTCGCCCGCCGCCGGCCCGCGGCAGCCTAGGCGGGGCCCTCCAAGCCCATCGGCCGGGCCGCGCCGCCCGCGAGCAGCCTCGCCTCCCAGCC
>NC_041388.1:593697733-593706424 GCF_002162155.2 Triticum dicoccoides | reverse complement strand
GTCGCCGCGCCGAGTCGCCGCGGCCATCGCCGGCCCGCGTCGCCCCGCGGTTTCCTCCACGCCGCCGCCTCCTCTTCGTCCTTCCTCCGGCCGGCCACCGCAGCCATGACCTCCGGCGAGCTTCATCTCCGGTGGTGAACAGTGATTCCGGTGGACATCGAAATCCGTGCCAGATCTGAGATCTAAATCTCGAGGGTTGACTTTTTGCCCGAAACCCTAGTTCATATGCTCCTGTTCATCGCATCGTAACTTTGCATCCATAGCTCCATTTTGGGCATATAGCATATCAAAATGTTCACCTCAGAGAGTACATCATTTCATTCGATTGCATCATTTTCATTTGAGTTCATCTTGATGCCCGAAATGCTGTTAGAAGAGTGCTATCTGATCTGAGATTCCAGACAAGTGTTAATTTCACTAAGTCTGAAATCTGTTTGCCATATGCATTTCTGCCATGCTTGTTTGAACCTGTTAATGGATGAATTGGCCGTAGCTTAGTGCTAGACTTTTGTTAAGCATCTTGAATACATCCCTGCCATGTATTTTGATGCCATGTTTGGGTGCTGTAGCATGTTCATCTCATTGCATTTAGATGGCTACTTGATGTAAGTCACAGACCGGTGTCATATTTGAATCGCTTGCCCTTTCCAAACCATAACTCCGATTCCGGCGTTCTTTATATCGTTTTCAAGCGATTTCATCTCATATTTCCAGTGGCACACTTGGATTCCCAAATTGAGGCCAGGTTCATGCATCCCTTGTCAAATCTTGCATATGCATCCCGCATCGCATCCCGCATAGCATACCATCCTTGCATCATATTGTTTGGTCCTTGCACCTGGTTGATTGTGTCCTTGTTGCTTGTTTGTCTTGTTTGGGTAGAGCCGGGAGACAAGTTCGCTAACGAGGATCCCGTTGAGTTTGCTTTTGAGGATCTAGTCAACTCTGACAACTTTGCAGGCAAGATGATCATACCCTTGAAATCACTACTATCTTTGCTATGCTAGATTGCTCGCTCTTTTGCTATGCCAATGCTACGATGCCTACCATTTGCTTTCAAGCCTCCCAAATTGCCATGTCAAACCTCTAACCCACCATGTCCTAGCAAACCGTTGATTGGCTATGTTACCGCTTTGCTCAGCCCCTCTTATAGCGTTGCTAGTTGCAGGTGAAGTTTGGAGGCCGTTCCTTGTTGGAACTTTTATTTACTTGTTGGGATATCATTATATTGCAATGTTACCTTAATGCATCTATATACTTGGTAAAGGGTGGAAGGCTCGGCCTCTCGCCTAGTGTTTTGTTCCACTCTTGCCGCCCTAGTTTCCGTCATATCAGTGTTATGTTCCCGGATTTTGCGTTCCTTACGCGGTTGGGTTATAATGGGAACCCCTTGATAGTTCGCCTTGATTAAAGCTTTTCCAGCAATGCCCAACCTTGGTTTTACCATTTGCCACCTAGCCGTTTCCGAAGCCCGAGGGTCATCTTATTTAAACCCCCTCGGGCCAGTGCTCCTCTGAGTGTTGGTCCAACTCGTCAGCCGCCGGTGGCTACCAGGGCAACTCTGGGCTGGCCTACCGGAAGTTTAGACAATCTGAGTGTGCCCTGAGAAAGAGATATGTGCAGCTCCTATCGGGATTTGTCGGCACATTCGAGCGGTGTTGCTGGATTTGTTTTAACCTGTCGAAGTGTCTTGAAGAACCGAGGTACCGAGTCTGATCGGAACGTCTCGGGAGAAGGTCTATTCCTTCGGTTACCGTGAGAGCTTGTCATGGGCTAAGTTGGGACTCCCCTGCAGGGATTTGAACTTTCGAAAGCCATGCCCGCGGTTATGGGTAGATGGGAATTTGTTAATGTCCGGTTGTAGATAACTTGAACCTTAACTAAATTAAAATGAATCAACTGAGTGTGTTACAGTGATGGCCTCTTCTCGGCGGAGTCCAGGAAGTGGACACGGTGTTGAAGTAATCTTTGCCGCAGGATTTGCCCTCTAGTTATGCGTTCACGCTTTGCCTCCTCTTCTCGCTCTCTTTTGCGAACAGGATAGCCACTATATTTTGCTAGTCGCTTGCTGCAGCTCCACATATATTTTTACCTTGCCTTACCTATTAAGCTTAAATAGTCTTGATCGTGAGGGTGCGAGATTGCTGAGTCCCTGTGGCTCACAGATTACTATTACACCAGATGCAGGGCCTGATGATTCCGCTCCAGGTGACGCGCTTGAGCTCAAGTGGGAGTTCGACGAGGACTCTCAACGATACTATGTTTCCTTTCCTGATGATCAGTAGTGGTGCCCAGTTGGGGGTGATCGGGACCGTGTCGCATGTTGGGTTATATTTTATTTTGGCGCCGTAGTCGGGCCATGAGTGTTTGGATGATGTAATGTCATTTATGTACCTTGATTGACGTGGCGAGTGTAAACCAACTATGTTATCTCCCCTTTTATTATATATTACATGGGATGTTGTGAAGATTGCCTAACTTGCGACATATGCCTTCAATGTGATTATGCCTCTAAGTCGTGCCTCGACACGTGGGAGATATAGTCGCATCGAGGGTGTTACAAGTTGGTATCAGAGCCTTCCCTGACCTTAGGAGCCCCATTTCTTGATCGTTTTTAGCAGCCGAGTTGTGTCTAGAAAAATGTTTTGAGTCATTTAGGAATTATATATCGGAGAGTTTAGGAATTCTTTTTACTTCCCAGTCTCCTCATCGCTCTGATAAGGCATCCTGACGTAGAGTTTTGACTCTTCTCTTCTCAAATTTCACTAAATTCTTTTTAGGATCACGCGGGTATCTTGGAATCGTTCCGATGGTTTTATGATGAGAACATTGTCTTGGTGCCTCCTGTCAGGGGTTTTGTGGAAGTGTCCCGGGGAGTTGAGCTCTGAGGTGTTGTCGTCATAATTTTATCGTTGCAGTTCTGGAATACCCTGAGTTTGGTACGCCGACATCGAAAATCTCTTTTATGCAGTTCGTTGGTGAGATAACCTCGACGCCACCCAGTACTGGGGCGGGAGTTCGGGTGTATCGCCATAACTTGTATAACGGATGCTTTTCGAAGGTTGAGGTAGATGGTTTCCGAAGTTTTTCTCGGTTATGTGTTGAAGGATGGATACAGCTGGATGTAGGATTTGCTAGATTTGGGTGAGATATTATGCTTCCCCTGTATCCCCAACACCTGATTGCATAACCGGAAAGGTTCGGGAGTTTCATAGGTGGGAATTCTTGTAGCTCTAGTTCTTCTTCCACGGATATTGGTTTGAGATTGGGATTTGTTACCGATTATTCGTTCTTGATCCGTACCTGGTTGATTTATTTCTCTACCTAAATTCTACGTGGCTTCTCAATCTATGGATATGTGACCATTTCAAGAGGAATGCATTCGTTCATTTTGTTCGGATGTGAAGACTATATGTTGCAATTTTCATTCCGTTGGATTGAGCTTCAATATTTTTCTATCAATGTGCTAATGGATGTTAACCTCTTCAGGATGGCTCCTCCAACGCGCACGACTCCGAATCCTGATCCGCCACCACCTCCACCCCCTCCGGAGGCATGGCAAGCTGTGATGGCCGCAACCAATGCAAACACACAGTTGATCATGCAAATTCTCCAAGAGCGCAATCAAGGCAACCAAGGGAATGAAGGCAACAATCAGAATCACTTTGCTACACTCAACCAGTTCCTTGCTAATGGGCCAAAGACTTTCAGCAATTGTGTTCAGGCAACCGATGCTGACGATTGGCTTGTGGATCTGTGCAAGCATTTCGAGTGCAGTAACGTCAGGCTTGAGGACTTTGTCAAGTTCGCTTCCTTCCAACTCAAAGATCAAGCTGCAGAATGGTTCCAGCAGTACAAGGATTCCAGAGGTGGACGTGTTATCACTTGGGATGAATTCCGTCAAGATTTCAGAGCTCACCATATCCCTCAGAGCATGGTTGAAAGCAAGCGTGAGGAATTCCGCAACCTGAAGCAAGGCTCTTTGTCTGTCTATGACTACAACAAGTTGTTCTAGAAGCTCGCCTGCTTTGCCAAGTAGGACGTGCCTGATGAGAAGAGCATGATATACCAGTTCAGGGGTGGTCTCAGAGAAGAAATTCAGCTCGCTCTTGTCCTCTTTGAGCCCTTGAGGTACGATGAGTTCTACAACATGGCATTGAAGCAAGAGGCCGCTCAACTGAGGTGTGATGCTTCCAAGAAGCGAGTTAGAGATGTTACTCCTTCTTCTACTCAAGTGGCCAAGCAGCAGAAGTATTGGCTTCCTCCTCCTCCATTCCGTCAGCCGTATCAGCAGAAGAGCAAAGGTGGCAGTGGATCTTCCCACCCACCCAACCCTGGCTTTCAGAACAAGACTTCGTCTCAAGCTCCAAGATCGAGTGCTCCGTATGACCGTCTGCTTTCAGAGGTCACATGCAACAAGTGCCAACAGAAGGGTCACTATGCCAACAAGTGTTTCAACCAGAGGCGTCTTCCTCCTCCTCCTCCTGTCAGATCGGCAAGTACAGCTGTGGTCAAGCATAACCCCAAGTACGCCAAGGTCAATATGGTGAATGCAGCTCAGGCCAAGGATTCATCAGATGTCATCATGGGTAACCTCCCTGTTAATGATATTCCAGCTAAAGTTCTTTTTGACAGCGGTGCATCGCATTGTTTTATCTCGAGACCTTTTGCATCTAAGCATGGGTGGTTTTCTCAAGTTATGCATAAGCCATTAGCAGTTGTCTCTCCGGGCAGATGTTTGCTCGCTAACTACAAGGTTCCGGATATTTCTATCTCGATGGGCGATTTCAAGTTTCTGGCTTCTCCAATGATCCTTGGTAACTAGGATATTGATCTTATTCTCGGGATGGATTGGCTTTCTAAGCACAAGGCTTAGCTTGATTGTGCAGCCAGGCAGATTCAATTGACTCATTCGTCTGAGGATGTAATTGTCTTTGCTGCTCGGGATAATACTATCCGTCTGTTTTCTCTCAATGAGAAGGGTGAACTGGATGCTATCTCGCAAATTCCAGTCGTTTGCGAATATCAAGACGTCTTTCCAAAAGAGCTTCCAGGAATGCCTCTGCACCGGCCAGTTGAATTCATCATTGATCTTGAGCCCAGCACGGAACCTGTGTGCAAGCGTCCTTACAAGCTCGGACCTGAAGAGTTGAAGGAGCTGAAGAAGCAACTCGATATTCAAGAGAGAATGGGTCTCATCCGGCCTAGTTCTTCTCCGTGGGGTTGTGGTGTTCTTTTTGTGAAGAAGAAGGATGGAACGGACCGGCTTTGTGTTGATTACCGTCCATTGAACAAGAAGACCATCAAGAACAAATACCCACTTCCTAACATCAATGAGCTATTCGAACAACTCAAAGGTGCCCAAGTATTCTCCAAGCTTGATCTCCGTATGAGTTATCATCAGATTCGAATCTATGAGCAAGATATTCCCAAGACGGATTTCAGGACAAGCTATGGTTCATATGAATACACTGTCATGTCTTTTGGCCTCGTCAACGCTCCTCCGATGTTCTCTCGCATGATGAACTTCATCTTCAACGCCTACACCAATGACTTCGTTTTGGTCTATCTCGACGACATTCTAGTTTTCTCGAAGAACAAGGAAGATCATGCCAAGCACTTGCGTTTGGTGCTCGATAAGCTCAGAGAACACCAGTTCTACGCCAAGTTCTCCAAGTGCGAATTTTGGCTCCATGAGGTTCTTTATCTTGGTCATATCATCTCTGCCAAGGGCATCGCGGTGAATCCTGAGAAGGTGTCTGCAATTGTGAATTGGGAACCTCCTCAGAACGTGAAGCAACTCCGTAGCTTCCTCGGTCTGGCAAGCTATTGTCGAAGATTCGTTGAAAACTTTTCTAAGATCGCGAAGCCTCTCTCAAATCTTCTCCAGAAGCATGTCAAGTACGTTTGGTCTCCGGAGTGTGACATTGCTTTCAACACTTTGAAAGAGAAATTGATCACTGCTCCAGTTCTGACTCCGCCTGATGAATCCAAGCCGTACGAGGTCTTTTGTGATGCCTCTCTCCAAGGTCTTGGCGCAGTGTTGATGCAAGAGAAGAAAGTTGTTGCTTATACCTCTCGCCAATTGAAGCCTAATTAGAAGAACTACCCCACTCATGATCTCGAGTTGGTGGCAGTTGTGCATGCTCTTTTGACTTGGAGACATCTCCTATTGGGAAGAAAAGTGGACATTTTCACTGATCACAAGAGTCTCAAGTACATCTTCACTCAGCCTACTCTCAACCTCAGGCAAACTCGATGGGTCAAAATGATTCAAGAGTATAATCCGAGTATCGAGTATACTCCAGTCAAGGCCAATGTGATTGCTGACGCATTGAGCAGAAAGACTTACTCCAACAGTCTGATTCTCAAGCCTTATCAACCCGAGCTTTGTGAAGCTTTCCGCAAACTTAATCTGCAAGTTGTTCCTCAAGGTTTCCTCGCCAACCTTCAAGTCTCTCCTACCTTGGAAGACCAGATTCGCCAAGCCCAGCTTCTTGATGCTATGGTGAAAAAGGTGAAGATTGGAATTGCCAAGAGTCAATCCAAGTACAAGTGCTACCGCCTTGATGACAGGGATACTCTCTTCTTCGAGGATCATATTGTTGTACCCAAAGGGAACCTTCGTAAAGTGATCATGAACGAGGCTCACAATTCTCTCCTCTCCATCCACCCTGGGAGCACGAAGATGTATCAGGACCTCAAGCAGGCTTATTGGTGGACTCGAATGAAGCGCGAGATTGCTCAGTTCATGAATGAGTGTGATGTCTGCAGAAGAGTGAAGGCAGAACACCAAAGGCCAGCGGGTCTCCTCCAACCTCTTGCCATTCCAGAATGGAAGTTTGACCACATTGAGATGGACTTCGTGACTGGATTTCCAAAGTCCAAGCATGGCAATGATGCTATATTCGTTGTCATCGACAAACTCACTAAAGTGGCTCATTTTCTGCCTATCAAAGAGTCAATCACTGCAGCTCAATTGGCGGAGCTCTATACCTCTCGGATTGTCTCTATGCACGGTATTCCACAAGTGATCTCTTCAGACCGTGGCAACATCTTTACCTCCAAGTTTTGGGATTCTTTTCAGAAGGCCATGGGCACCAACATCCGCTTCAGCATAGCTTTCCATCCTCAAACTAGCGGTCAAGTCGAGCGTGTCAACCAGATTCTTGAAGATATGCTCAGGGCTTGTGTGATCTCCTTCGGCATGAAGTGGGAGGATTGTCTTCCATATGCTGAATTCTCCTACAACAACAGTTTTTCAAGCAAGTTTGGGCAAAGCCCCATTTGAAATTCTATATGGCAGGAAGTGCCGTACCCCTCTCAACTGGTCCGAAACCGGTGAACGTCAGCTTTTGGGTAATGACTTAATCACAGAGGCAGAGGAAATGTGCAAAGTCATTCGTGATAACCTCAAAGCAGCCCAATCCCGTCAGAAGAGCTACTATGATAGTAAGCACCATGATTTGGCTTTCGAGATCGGAGATCATGTTTACCTCTGCGTCTCTCCTATGAAAGGTACTCGTCGTTTCGGTATCAAAGGGAAGCTTGCCCCTAGATACGTGGGACCTTTCAAGATTGTCAGCAAGAGAGGCGATCTCGCCTATCAACCTGAGCTTCCTTCAAACTTTGCAAATGTTCATGATGTGTTCCATGTCTCTCAGCTCCAAAAGTGCTTCAAGACTCCTAGCCGCACTGTCAACTTCGAGGACATTGAGCTCCAAGAAGATCTTTCTTATCGTGAGCACCTAGTTGCTATTCTTGAAGAGACTGAACGCAAGACTCGCAACAAGTCAATCAAATTCCTCAAAGTCAAGTGGTCACACCATTCCGACCGTGAAGCTACCTGGGAACGCGAGGATCACCTCCGTTCTGAATACCCGGCGTTCTTTCAGTCCTAGATCTCGGGACGAGATCCTTTCATAGTGGTGGAGTGTTGTAACACCCAGGATATGACTTTCCCAATATGTACTCCAACTCTTGCCGTTTCCGGCGTTAAGTTATTTTATTTTCTCGGGTTCGGGTCTTTGTCTCCGTGTGTTGTTATCATTGTCATGCATCTCATATCATGTCGTCATGTGCATTGCATTTGCATACGTGTTCATCTCATGCATTCGAGCATTTTCCCCGTTGTCCGTTTTGCATTCCGGCGCTTCGTTCTCCTCCGGTGGTCATTTCTACCTTTCTTTTGTGTGTGGGGATTAAACATTTCCGGATTGGACCGAGACTTGCTAAGCGGCCTTGGTTTACTACCGGTAGACCGCCTGTCAAGTTTCGTACCATTTGGACTTCGTTTGATGCTCCAACGGTTAACAGAGGGACCGAAAAGGCCTCGTGTGTATTGCATCCCAACACCCCTCCATTTTGGCCCAAAACCCACCAAAACCCTCTCCATCATCCAGAGCGTTCGATCACGATCGTGTGGCCGAAAACCGCACCTCATTTGGACTCTCCTAGCTCCCTCTATGCCTATAAATAGAGCCCTCCTCGAAAATCCGGATCTCCCCCGTCCAAACCCTAGTCTTCGTCTTCCTCCGCGCGCCGAACAACGTCAGCTGGTGCCGGACGTGTCCGAATCTACCCACCGCCGCCACGTGGCACCACCTAATTCGCCGCCGCCACCGCGCCCACGTCGCCCGCCGCCGGCCCGCGGCAGCCCAGGCGGGGCCCTCCAAGCCCATCGGCCGGGCC